>NC_142741.1:23494412-23791912 GCF_051943395.1 Hippocampus bargibanti
ACACATTTCAGCAAGAAGGAGCGTGGCAAGAAGGAGCGAGAGGAGGCCAAGGACGGGCGGGGCAACCTCAGCAACCTCGGCAACCCCGGCTCCAGGAACGTCCGTGCCAAGGCGCCGCTCGCACACGCGGGCAGTCCCCACCAACACCTCACTTCGCCGTGTTCTGTCGTACTGGTAACCCCATCAATGCACTCCAATAGGCTAAAGAACTCCCCATCCACCAACACACAAAGGTGAGTGGAGCCAGAGTCCGTGTAGCGATTATTGATGCTGAACATGACTTCCGAACCATACATTTATTATGTCATGTGACGTAATAATACAGTGAGACCTCAACTTACAAACACCTTATCTTACAAACTTTTCGACTTGCAAACGTTAAATTTATGAAAATTAAACCTTATAATAAGCACTATTTTCATAATACACACCCACCACGGCTGGCGGAGTGATCTTCGGCGGAAGCACACGACCGAACAGCACATGAGGTTAAGTTACCAACAGTCCTTTTGGAAGGTGACTCTCCTTCCATAAGCCATCAACGACCATGAAAAAGTTCAATAAAACGTTATTTTACAGCACAGTTTATTTCTTTAATTACAGTCGTCATGTAATCCGCCTCTCTTTCCAAACAGCAATTCCCTTTGACCTTCGACCTCCAACGCCATTCCATCAAGCCATAAATGACCATCACAAATGTAAATAAAGCGACTTTATGATACAATGCAGTGTATTTCTTTCATCACATTTATTATACATAGAATAAGGTATGTTGTGTGTAGTTTTTTAGGCTTATTTAGTTGAAAAGTAGATTTTATGGAAACCCGGTAACGGATTATTCCCATTTCAATGGTTTCCTATGGGACATTTTTTTTGGAGATACACACTTTTCACTTTACACACTCTGTCTGGGAACCAATTAAGTTTGTAAATTGAGGTCTCACTGTACTACTACTACTACTAATAATAATAATCATCATCATAATACTACATTTCATTTGTAAGCGCCTTTCAAAACCCTCAAGGTCACTTTACAGTCACAAGATAAGTTTTCTCAGTGGGTGAGCAGCGGCGGCTACACGCACCAGCGTTCACTCAACCCGGAAGTAACTCAAATAGATTGAAAGCTAGCTAGCGAGGTAATAAATACAGATAGCCAGATTGATATATAACTAATAGATAGCTAGCTACCCAGCCAGATAGGTAATAGATAGCAAATAAATAAACATAGAGGCAAATAAATCAATTAACGTGTGCTTGAAAACATGGACAAAAAAACAAAGCTGGTCTTGTACTTGTAAAGAACCCTGGCATATAATTGCGTTGAGGAAGTGCAGGAAACCTATTTGACTGTTCTTAGACTTATTAATTTAAGAAAAAAAATGTCCCCTTTTAGTGCATAAAAATATATATATGACTTCTACTGAGCGTATTTCACAAACATTCCACCATATATAGCTATAGTTTACGTTTTAAGACTCGCGCTGAATATTCAGGAAGTCTTGTTTTCGAGTTGATGACGATGCCTGACGCGACGTCACGTCTGGAACGCCCCTGAGTAACAAGAAAGCATCTTCTCAGAATCTGAAGCCATTGTTTTGATTCTAGAGCAAGGCAAGACGTCCTGGCGTGACGTCACGAACAAGGAGGCGGGACCTTTTGAAACTCTGCATCTCCGGGGTCATTTTGAAGTAGTTTTGGGTCACTTAAACTCATTTCTATTGGTGTTTTGCATTTCACAAAAAATATCAGCCTGTAATGTTTTACTGATGTCAGTTAGGAAACAAAAAAAAACGTGTCGGTTGTCCTTTAAGGCTAACTGCAGCATTTGTATGATTATAACCACTGCCTCAAAAAGAAGCATTGAAACAATTTATTGTGCGTCTTTGACCAATTGTTGAGTTTTGTATTATCAGATGGAGAGAAATATAAGAAATTAGAAGGTTTGGGCTTTTGTTTTGTCATTGCAAACAATGACCTAAAAGAACTGTATGTTCGTTTCTTCACATGTGCGTGTGTCACACTGTATGCTTCCTGTCGTGAAATTGAATTCAGGTCCAACTTCAGCATGTCTTTCTGGCCCCAAGCAAAGGTCTTCGTGTATGATCAGGAGATGTGGGTTCACAGAGTGCATTGTCTTTGGAACTTTTCCCCGCAAAATCATGCTTGAGTCTCTGGAAACAGCTGCCTGGACTGCCAAAATTCTCCCTGGCGCTCCCAACTTTTCTACTTTTCAGCAGCCTCGTGTGTTCATACATATAGCAAGCAAGGCTGCGGTTGTGCTTTTTGGACTTGTTGGCATTTGTTTCACACTGCATGTACAAGTGTGTATGAGAGGGGCAAGTGGGAAAGACGGATTAGGGTGTGGCAAAAAAAAAAGTTCGCTTAAAGTTAGATTTGTCCTGCTCGACGATACTGAGCTGCGTTCATAGTGAGGTTGTTGGGCAGCGGCAATCATTTCTACAGGGGCGATATCTGTCATGATGTATTCTTTCCATGCAGAGCTTCAGATGATTACTACACTTTACAACAAAAGATAGAGCTGATGAGAAAGTTGATAACAGAAAAAAATATATGTGAAGGGTCAATCATTTGATACCGTGGTAGAAATTGAGAAAATGTAAAGGTCAACCAACACCATTTTTTGTTTTCTAACTGACATCAGAAAAACGTTTTATAGCTCCTAAAATACCCAAAAACACGCATGCTGATATTTTTAGTCAAATGCAAAACACTAATAAAAATGACTGAGTGTGCTAAAATTGCAATAAAATGAGCTGCGAATTGGGGATTTTCAGAAAGTCCCGCCCTCCAGTTCGGGACGTCACGCCAGGACGTCTTGCCTTGCTCCAGAATCAAAACAATGGCTTTAGAGAGTTCAGATTCGGAGAAGATGCTTTCTTGCTACTCATCCAGTTATGAATATGATTCAAATAGTTCTGATGTTTCCAATCGATTAAAGAAGTCCTCCCGTATCAATTCGAACTGTCAGGACTCCAATGTAGCGTCCCAGAAAATGCACAAGATAGCGCCCAAGCTCCGTTGGAAATGGGCTGATTTGTCTGCTGGGAATTGGTGTCAACTAGTATCAAATAGGAGTCTTGGTGCAACACACAACGATTCACCATCACGTTATTTATGTGTTTTCCTTCTAATTTCGCCATCAACACGATGGTTTCAGACCAAACAAAGTACCCAAAATGCATTGTGTGTGACTTTCTCGGTCGAGGGCGTTCCTGACACGATGTCACGTCAGACATCGTCATCAACTAGAAAACAAAACTTCCTGAATATTTAGCGCAAGTCTTAAAACGTAAAATATAGCTATATGCGGTGGAATCTTTGTAAAATGCGCTCAGTAGAAGTCATTTGAAGTTATTTTACAAATTATGGACGCAACTTGTCCGGAGGTGTCAGAAGATTATGTTGAACTCTGCAGGTGTACATTACCTGAAAATTGTCCTTTTGTTGTTCATGCTCATGCATTGTCAATCAAATATTTGGCATCATGAAAATAAATCATGAATAGTAATTTCACAATGTTTGTCTCTTATCTTCTTTGCATCAGCCCGAAACCTAAGACGGAGGCCATGGTCCGCTCACCTCCCGTCATGTCCCCCTCCACCGCCTCCCAGATGGACTCTAAAATGCCCAATCAGGGTAAGCCAGGGAGCGCTGGCAGCCAGTCGCAGCCCTCGCCCTGCGATCCCAAGACCTTGGGTGCCAAAGGAGCACAAAGTGTGGCAGGGGGTATCGGGCTGAAGAATGGCCAGAGCTTGACCTCCGGCCCGAGCTCCAAAGTGAAAGTGAAAAGAGAGCGAAGCACATCGGTGGAGTCGTTTGAACAGCCGGAGAGCGGAACGCCCACCATTGATGAAAAAGGTGAGGCTGCTTCTAACGGCAGCTTGATTCACGATGAGCAGGTTTCAGAGGCCAGTATTACTCAGAGCCCTTGTAAAGATTTGCTGTCAGCACCGATGATTTTATAGGGAAATTACGCAGTTTTACTTTGTACCGGGGCTTTTAACTGCTCGCCATTGAAATGAGAGAACAAAATCCGCAATGCTTGAATGCTGTTTTGTCTGTAGCTTATGACAACCCAAAGTCATCTCCAGTTGCCGTAGACGCAATCTCCTTTTGGGAATGGACATAATAATAGTACACTTGATCTCGAGGCGGAGCGTTGATAAATTGCATTTTTTTAAACAATTGTGACAAAATGGAGCGTACTGCTTGGCTTCGCTGGTCGCAGAGTCTCAATTAGATTGCCGTCTAAATAAGAATAGCGTCGCATTAGCTATCGGGAGAAGAGCTACATGAAGAGTTTTTTTCAAGGAAATACTATGGGGAAAACCGCCGGTGTTGAGGGATTCTATACTCTTTGAAAAGGATTGCGTTAGCTGTATAATATAGATTATCAATCATCAGGGGTCATTGTAAAAGTTGAATCAAAGCATCTGGATTCTTGGTTGTTTAATGGTTGATTTGACAACGTCGCCCAAATGTCTCAAGCTACCTCTTAGGGATTTTCTGTGTTTTTCCTGCCTGTCATCATAACTCACATTGCCTAGTGTGAGACCACGATTGGCTTTGTGTGTTTGCGCAGACAATAGCAGGGTGAAAAGGATGTGTGTGGCAGAGAGGAGGCAGCCTTACAGTGGAGCCGACTGGTGCTCGGGGGGAGAAAGTGACGAAGATGACAAAGGATTCTTCAGTAAGTGTTCTTCCAAGCATGTGTTGGTGTTCCATCAGTTGATCAATTCCACACATGGATGCATAACAACGCGTCCTAAAGCTGTGTCGTCTCGTCTTCCCGCAGACTGTAACTCCAGTGACGTAAAGCCACCAGATTCTGTCACTCATTCTACCTCCAACGCTGGACTCAGCCGTTCCTCCACACCCTCTCACAATTTACTAGGCGGCCAAGGATCCACGACGGAACCTGCTAGTGGCCAGAAGCCTGGCTCCAAACTTGTTTATGTCTTCACCACAGAAATGGCAAATAAGTAAGGAAGCTTCACTATTTGTTTTCTGAAAGCACGGGCGCATTGTTGGCTGCTGTGAGAAATTGCTAGAGCGCTTCATTTATTTTGTAGGATGAGTACCAAAAAAAAATAACCATAAGGAAATGTTAACAATCGGATTGAACACAGAAGCCAATGAAAATGGACTCCCATGGACCCACAATGAACTTATTCAAAGTTCATTGTGGGTCTGCATTATTTTCTGGCCATGATTGTCACTGTAAATTGTGTCTATTTGCTGATATCTGCTTTCCTTCTTGTCTTCAGGGCAGCTGATGCAGTTCTAACTGGCCATACAGAAAACATCATCACCTTCCACATGAAAAACATCTCCAGCAGCAAAGACAATGCTCACCTCCTTCTGGTAAAGCCATTCTCATATCCACCGACATTGATCACCTCTCAAATCATTCTAATCGTGGTTTATTTGTTCTTTTTACCAAAGAACAATACAGCAAACGCCCTCCGAAATGACTCCAAGCCTTCGCAGCAAACGACGTCCCATGGCCAAGATCAGAGCCACCAGCCCGGATCCAAGTCATCCTTAACGGGCATGCCAGAGCCGGCCCCGCCCCAGTCGGCAAACCAGGGAAGCCAGTCTGGCGCTCTTCCGCAGGATGGCTCGTCAGTTGCGGTCATCGATTCAAAGAATCTTCCCGGCAGTAGCCCCAGCAACAATGCAGGACCTATTGACCAGACACCCATGAGCCAAGCTGAGACAGGCCTGAACGCCGCCACGGTCAGTGAAGTAGGGCAGGGCGTCGGTCCCGGCGGTCCGGGTCTGACGCCCCAGCAGCAGCAGCAACAGTTGGCGCAGGAGCTTTTAAATATGGAGGCCAACACAGAAGGTCTATCCCAAGAGCAGTTGGAGCATCGCCAGCGCTCGTTGCAGACATTGCGAGACATTCAGCGCATGCTTTTTCCAGATGATCGTGAGGCGCCACCCCCTGGGCCTCCACAATCCCACGATGGAGGCCCCGACGGTCCTCCTCGGCGGTCTGAGCCAGGCCCCTTGCAGGCCATGATGGCACAATCTCAAAGCCTTGGACCGCCGAGTGGGCCAGGAGGACCTCGCCCACAAGGTCCACCATTCGGACCTCCCCACGGGCCCAGAGACATGCCTCCTTTTCCGCAGGATGAAATGGGTCCACACATGGGGGGACCGGGTGTTTGCGGAGACGGTGATCAAATGACCCCGGAACAGGTGGCGTGGTTGAAGTTACAGCAGGAGTTTTATGAGGAGAAGAGAAAGAAACAAGAAATGCAACATCGGCCACTTCCTCCGGACATGATGATGCACCCCCACGGTCCACGGGGCATGATACGAGGACCTCCACCACCTTATCAGATGGGCCCAGGAGAGATGTGGGGAGGACCGAGTGGGCCACAAGACCCTTACCCAGAACGCATGGGCATGGGCCCAGGACCCGGCCCGAGAGGCATGCCCCCTCACATGCAGCGAATGCCGGCCTTCTCGGGAATGATCAATCCTGAGATGGAAGGACCGCCGCGTCCCGGAATGGGGTGGCCGGACGACATGCCGCCTCGTATGGGAGATGGACGAGGGTTTCCTGGTGGTCCGGGGGCCATGTTTTCTGGCCCCGGTGGGCGAGGCGAGCGCTTCCCAAACCCTCAGTCAGTCCAAGAGGCCATGTTCCACCAAGGTATGGGAGGAGAGAAAGGCCTCCCCCCTGGCATGATGATGGACATGCAAAGGATGATGGGCCATCAAAGAGGTGGAATGGAACCAGGAAACGGCATGGGTATGTTTCCACGAATGCCCGGTGACGGTCCAATGAGCCCATCGTCAAGGCTCCAGGGAATGGGGGGTCGAGAATTGGGTCCCGAATTCGGCATGGGACCCGGTCCAGTCCCTGGACCACACATGCACCCTTCCAAACTACGAGATCCTCCAATGAACATGAGTCCGGATGAGATGATGAGAATGAGAGGAGGCCCTGCGATGGAAAACATGACTGGCCAAGGCAGGGCAATGCAAGGGCCGCCCTTCCCAGAGCAGCCACAACCTGGAGACTTTCCCATGGGGCCCGGGCGTCCTTTCCCCGGAGGAATGAGGGGCCCGCACGGAGAGCCACCGTTTGGCCCAGAACACCGAGCCACGCCAACTGGAGGCAACGGTCGCATGAACCACCTACCCCCTAATGCCGGCCCTTCTCAGGGCCAAAGAGGTCGAAAGCCAGCAGATTTGAATGTCCAAGCAGGCGGGGGCAACTCTCCTAGCATCAACCCACTCAAGTCCCCTCCTCTGAGACAGGTGCAGTCTCCCATGATGGGCTCGCCTTCCGGAAACCTCAAATCACCTCAGACACCGTCTCAGCTGGCTGGCATGCTCACGGGTCCCGCAGGCCCCCAGGCCCCCGCGGCGCCCCCATCTTCCGCGCCAATGAAGTCGCCGCACTCCATGATGGGATCGGCGGGAGCCTCCCCGGTTCACATGAGGTCTCCTTCTCTTCCCAATCCCTCGCCGGGATGGGCCTCGTCACCAAAGCCTCCCATGCAAAGTCCCGGAGTGCCGCAACAAGGCGGCAAGCCCCCTCTGAGCCTCACGTCACCAAACATGATGGGCAACATGGAGCAAGGTAGACTACACGTGTGCAATGTTTACAGTTGAACAGAGACACATTGGGCACAAATGTATCTTCAAAAAGGTTTTGAATTTGAGTCTTCATCATACGATAGTCATTATTGAATGGCTTTTATATTTTTAGTCTACAAGTCGCTCTGGTGTATCGTTTTCACACGTCAAAAAATGCATCATGATGAACGAAAACAAACATTGCGAATGTCAGAAGGAATGCTCATATTTAATTCATTCACTACCATTCCCGAATTTATTTGGGAATTAAAAATATGACCTGGAGCACCATTCCTGAATGTGTTCAGGTTTTGGTTTTTCGTGCGAGGGGGGGGGGGTGATAAAGTGCTGGTCAGACCTCTGGTAATTCCCTTTCCCTTCCACGAGGCATCTCATGTTACTCCAGACCCATATAACTTAGGAATTAACTATTTTTTTTCTGCTGTAAGAAGAGAGTCTAAGGTTACTTACACTGCATTGAATGTTTATGCAGTCCTAAAAGTCTGGATTCGATTGAAAATGACAAAAACCCTGGCACCGGAGTGAACACATTTTTACACGTCTGGCAGTTAATCATTACTTTGCGGGGGACGGCAAAATGACACATTCGTTCAGCCAGGAAACATGCCAGCCGTTATTAATGTACATTGATACCTTGGTTTACAAACCCCTTGGCTTACGAACTTTTCAGTTTACGAACGTTAAATTTATCAACATTTTACTTTGGCATACGAACTATTTTTCGGGATACACACGGAGCTGCCACAATGAATGATGTATCGTTCGCGAACGAGCCCGTTCTAACAAGAAAATGGCAGCAGGCTTGTTTTTGTCCTCTATTCCCCGCCCCCGGTCTTCGGTTAAAGCCGCGTGATTGGTCAAGAACGCAGCAGTGAGGGGAGGTGGTTTAAACATTAAAGAGACAGACAGAGTGACAAAATGGATAGAAAACAGTGAAATTTGGACTCGTTTCAACTTTGATAGTTCAAAGACAGACTGCACGGTTAAAATTCCCATCAATCAGGCTCCACAAATAACCCGCACAAGCCATCTGTACACTTGATGCTAAAAGCTATCAACCCAGCTAAACAGAACACAATTGATGAGGAACTAGATAAAATTATCGCAGAGAAAGCAACCTGAATGGTGAAAGAAGAAGGCTACTACGTTCCTCATCAAGTGTTTAATGCTGATGAAACCGGCCACTCCATTCCATCAAGCCATCAACGACCATCACAAAGGTAAATAAAACGACTTTATTATACAGTACAGTTTATTTCTTTATTTATAATATCATAGCACATTTATTATACATAAAATAAGGTATATTTTGTGTAGTTTTAAGGCTTTTAGTTTAAAATTAGAAAGTAGAAAATTATATTTTATGGGGACCTGGGAACACATTATTCTCATTTTAATGGTTTCCTATGGGAAATTAATTTTTGGGATACACACTTTTCACCTTACACACTCTGTCTGGGAACCAATTAAGTTTGTAAGCCAAGGTATCACTGTATTTGATCAACAATTTGTGAAAATAACATCAACATGCATGGAATGATCACATACATGTTATGAAATTAGAAAATTGTGACATCAGAGGTTTTAGACTGTCACCAATGATATACAGTAATTTATTTTACCAAAAGTGAGACCAGGCTCCCATCCAAACCCCCTTTTCCCCCAAAAAAATCTGTATGGAAATATTCTGATAGCTTCTGCTGCTTCACTCCGACCGCTCGGAAGCTGAGCGTAGTTCAAATGAGCCGTTGGTTTGTTCAATATGCCCCCAAAACGGAGTGCCGAAACCCATTGCATCAGACAGTACAGATGGAAACAATTCAGGCGCAAGCTGCTGATTGGTTTATAACACAGGTTGTGCTCAGGAATTAACGGGAGAAGAGCCGGCCGGGCTCTGCATTTCACAACACACACAGTCTCTCGTGGTGGTGTTCTGGCATCAGATTTGGCAATTAAAATCTTCAGGTACAATACTGTCATGCTAAAAAGGATGACCACCAGCCACGCTTTTGACTACTGGTTTCGCTTCCATTTCTTCTTTTTCTTTCATTTGGTGCTTTGCAAATACTTTTGATGCATTACCACCACCTTCTGGCCAATGGCAGAAATGCATGTGTTTGCCATCACAATCAGAAAACCTTTATTCGTCCCACAATGGGGAAATTGGCAGTCCACAGCAGCAATTTGAAAGGGGATGGGGTGGGGGGGGGGTAGAAAAACACGATATTCTAAGCATCGTAAAATCAAAATGTCAACTGCATACTCTAAAATATGCAAAACCGTTTCATAAAAAAATGGCCATAGTGCAAGTATCAAGAAAGGCATATTGATATATGTAGCTATATTGCATCAACCCATATATACAGTACAAGTGTCCAGGTTTTTGTCATTCTCAAATTCCAGGACCCACAGAATATTGAGTTTTGGGACTACATAAACATTCAATTCAGCATAAGAAACCTTAAACTATCGTCTTTGCTCAGGAAAAAAAAGGAGTTAATTCCTAAATTATATAGGTCTGGAGTTATATGAGCTTGAAATGTGGGCGTCTGTCCAAAATTCAATGCAACACATGCATATTGGTCTATATAACAACAGCTGAAGCAGGAACAAATTGCTTACATGGAAAAGAGGGAAACGCCGCCCCCCTCGGAAATCCCAACGTTTGATTCTTGTTTTTGCACCACACAGGTGGTAATGGGCCTTCAAGTGGCCCACCTTCCTCCGGTGCGCCGTCTGGCCCGATGTCCCTCCCTGGCAACGTGCCGTCGGGCAGCCCTTACACCATCCCGCCTGAGCCGACGCTCTCCCAGAATCCGCTCTCTATTATGATGTCGCGCATGTCCAAGTTTGCCATGCCAAGCTCCACGCCGCTCTACCACGACGCCATCAAGACTGTCGCCAGTTCCGACGACGACTCGCCCCCTGCTCGCTCCCCCAATCTTCCTTCAGTTAACAACAATGGTAATGTTGTTATTTAACATTTAGCAATGATGAGCCACTCTCAGTTCACTTACTGTGTGTGCATAGCATGGCTTAAAGCAGGGGTGTCAAAGTCATTTTTTGCCGCGGGCCACATTGTAGTTATGGTTTCCTCTCGAGGGCCGTTATGAATTTGGGGAACCCATTAGAATGTTGAAATCCCTTCAAATATTACATATGGAGAACACAGCAAATTAATGAATAACTCGTTTTCAAATCTGAAGTCAAGAATAATGACTTTTATTGTGGTTGACATCCAAAAATATGACATTTTGGCTCAGATTTTAGCAATCATCATGGAATTTAACAAGTTTGATTTGCTTTCGCGGGCCGAAAAAAAATGATGTGGTGGGCCGGATTTGGCCCGCGGGCCTTGACTTTGACACCTGTGGCTTAAAGGCTTAAAGTTCATAATTTGTAAAATCACTTCAAATGACTTCTACTGAGCGTATTTTACGAAGATTCCACAGCATGTGGCTTTATTTTACTCGCTGAATATTCAGGAAGTCCTGTTTTCGAGTTGATGACGATCCCCTAAGTGACGTCACGGAGGGAACGCCCCCTGACCGAGAAAGCGACACACAATGCATTTTGAGTACTTTGTTTGGTCTGAAAACTTTGTGTTGATGGCAAAATTAGAAGGAAAAAACATAAATAACGCGACGGTGAATATTTGTGTGTTGCACCAAGACTACTATTTGATACTAGTTGACAAATCAGCCCATTTCCAACGGAGCTCGGGCGCCATCTTGTGCATTTTCTGGGACGCTACATTTCGTCGCTTTGCTTACATGTCTCGAATCGATACGCTCAGGAGAAGTCATTTGAAGTGATTTTACAAATTATGGACGCAACTTGTCCGGAGGTATTGATCGTAAATAAATGTCATTTTTAGATGTTTAATCTCAGCATCACGTCACATTAGAAACAAAGGATTGCCCCGATAAGATATGTTTGTACAAAATGTCTTCATTTCTTTGCCGTCTGTTTGCAAGGTATGCCGATGAACCACCAAGGCAACCCTCGCATGATGGGACCCGGCAGCTCCGGGCCCATGCCAGCCCTCAGCCCCCTCGGTATGAACCCAATGGGATCGCAGCCCCTGTCGCACGGAATGCCCCCTCAAATGCCCTCTCCTAACGCCCCTAACATGGGCCCCGCCGGCATGATGCCTCACGGCATGATGATCCCCGCTAATCCGCAAGACCCCGGAATGGCCAACCCCCAAATGATGCCCCAGGGGCATCGTTTGGGTTACCCGCAGCGAAACCAGGGCTACCCGCTGACCCAATCGCCGTCCCAGCAGGGCCCCTTCTCTCCGCACAACGGGCCCGTCGGCCACCAAGGTTTCCCCGGACACCCCATGGGCTTCCAGGGAGAAGGAGGGCCGATGGGAGGGCGGATGGGGAACATGGCTCACGGGGGCGGGCCGGACGGGGTCATGTGCAAGCCCAACGCCCCCGGAGGACCCGAGTTCAGCAACATGCAAGGCGGCTTCAGCGAGGCGGACCTTCACGAGGTGATGCGGCCGGGAGCATCCGGCATCCCCGAGTTCGACCTCTCCAGGATTATCCCGTCGGAAAAGCCCAGCCAGACTCTGTCCTACTTCCCCCGCGGCGGAGGGGACAAAGCGTCGCACCCCTCCGGCTTTCCCATGATGGGCGAGGGTCCCCCGAGAATGGCGATGCCCATGCAGGGGATGGGAGGCATGCCGGGGGGGCCCCAAGACATGCCCATGGGGAACCCCGCTCACAATTCCATGCGCCCGCCGGGGTTCATGGGCCAGGGCATGATGGGCCACCAAGCCCGGATGATGTCTCCGGGGGGTCCCGGGGGGATGATGCAGGGACGGCAAATGGCTCACCCCGGACCGGGCGGCTCCCCTAACATGATGATGTCGCTGCAAGGCATGGGCGCTCCGCCGCAACAGACGATGATGATGAGGCCGCGGGACATGGACATGGGCTTCAGTCCGGGCCCCGGAATGTTCTAATCCGCAAACTTTGTATCGAGAATGTTCTGGGATGGAGTTAAAGAGGCTAATTGAGGAAGTATTATCCCCCCAAAAAAAAAAAAAAAAAATGGTGGATGTACCCTGGAATCAACTGAATGGAGACGCCCGGTCATGTCTTGCCCGTGGAAAGCGGGCACTTTTTTTTTTGTCCCCCCAATGGAGGTTGGGAATACCTTTTTGCCACAAGAACAATTTTGACTTATGAACTTCAGAATGTATGAAATTGTGCATTGTTTTTCGCAAAAAAAAAAAAGAAAACAAATCCATGTTTTTTGGGGTTGGACAACGTAGAGGAATCACCCTTGCTCTAAAATCAATATGGAGATGCTACAGTATACATACAGGATGTCCATCTTATTTTTGTTTTTTTTTTCCTTTTCCTAATTAAGAAAAAAAAATCACGGATGCGGTATGAAACAGGATTGAGACAAATTAGTGCTTTGTGAGGACTTGGGTAGAACTCCATCTTGTCTCCATTGTTTTTGACTGTTTCTGTACAGTATAGACATGTGAGCGTGTGTGTGTGTGCGTGCGTGCGTGTGTATAGGCATTCTATCAGTGACCTCTCAACTCCTATTACCTGACTTTACTTGGGAGGAGGAAGCGCCCCCTCCCCTTAAAGGACAATCGACGTCACTTTTTTGTTTCTTAACTGACATCAAAAAAACGTTTGATAGCTTCTAAAACACACAAAATGTTTGCAATCGATTAAAGAATTTATTCCGTGCCATTTTGATGCAATAGAGGTGAAATGTATCACCAAAAAAGAGGCAGAAAATGGTGACCAAGCTCCCTGTGAGGAATTAATCAACCCGTTTCCACAGGCTGATTAATTCCTTATACGGAGCTTGGTCGCCCTCTTCTGGCTCTTTTTGGTGCAACATAACGTTTTCAGAACAAACAAGTACAGCAAAATATATTGACGTGATGGAAGGACTGCTACCTTTTTTCGGTCAGGGGCGTTCCTTCAGTGACGTCACGTACGGACTCGTCACCAACTCAAAAACAAGACTTTCGGAATATTCAGCGCAAGTCTTAAAACGTAAAATATAGCTACGTGCGGTGGAATCTTTGTAAAATACGCTCAGTAGAAGTCATTTGAAGCCATTTTACAAATTATGGACACAACTTGTCTGGAGACGTCGGTTGTCCTTTAAAAAAAGAAAAAAATACTGTACTGTTGGTGGGCTATTCGAATATTAGTCTATTTTAATTTCCTTTGTAACTCCAGTGTATTACAAACCAAACTATGACCTCATAAAGATAATAGTATTATTAAAAAAAAAAAGAAAAAGCACAAACATGGACCGTCTGCCGAAAACTCTTCCTTTTTTTTATTATTATTTTTTTTTAACCACATGGCGTGTGGTAGGGAGATCCTTGAGGGGCTTTGCAGCACAAAATGACTACCACACATGATTACAAAGTACAGTGGGACCTCGGTTTACAAACCCCTTGGCTTACGAACTTTTTGGTTTACGAACGTTTATGAAAATTTTACATTGGCATACGAATTATTTTTCGGGATACACACGGAGCTGCCACATTGAGTGATGTGTCGTTCGCGAATGAGCCCGGAAATGGCAGCCTATCCCATATTCCGTGCCCCCGGGGGGGATCGGGTTACAGACAGAGAGAGTGAGGCCGTTCTCCAAAAAACAAAATGGCGTCTTCGGTTAAAGCCATGTGAGTGGTCAAGAACCCAGCAGGGGGGGGGGGGGTTAACATTAAAGAGCCAGGCAGACAGAGAGAGAGACACACACACGAAAGGGAGATGACAGAGCTTGAAACAAAAAAAAGACATGGGGAAAAAAAAACAAGTAAAATGGGGAGAAAATGGATAGAAAACAGTGAAATTTGGACCCATTTCAACTTTGATAGTTCAAAAGTGTAGACTGGAAGGTTAAATATCCCATCAATAAGGCTCCACTATGTTTTATGGGGACCTGGGAACGGATTATTCTCATTTTAATGGTTTCCTATGGGAAAATAATTTTTGGGATACACACTTTTCGCCTTACACACTCCAAACCAATTAAGTTCGTAAGCCAATGTCCCACTGTACTGCTCCAAAACTTCCAGGACTTCTTTTAGAGCCAGCGTAAATGGCCTAACGCTAATACCCAGATGTGCTATGTGCGTTCTTGTTCCTGTTCTCGTTTTGGGTTTTTTGTTTTTGTTTTTGTTGACTCTGGGTAAATCGTTCCCACAGCAATAATCCCTCCCCTCCCCCCCAACGGTCCAGAGTGGAGTGGGCTCAATGCCCAATTGAGGTATGCCAGGTAACATAGAACTAGAATTAGCTAGATCTGGTGTAACGGTAGCAAAGGTAAGGCCGTGAGTAAGACGCCAATGTAAACAAACGCGCACTGCTTTTTAACCATCCAGTTGACTTCCTCTCTTTTTCTCTGTTGTATAAGCTTGTCATGTGTTTCTCCGTTGGCTTTGGTGCAAATAGTCTACCAGGGCTGTGGTGATGGACTACAAATAAAAGATATTGTTTTGGTATATACATGTCGTCCGTTGCGTGTACTGTATGTCTGGATGGACAGTATGGTGTAATAATAAGAATAAGAATACATTTCATTTGTTAAGCGCCTTTCAAAACTCTCAATGTCACTTTAAAGTCACGGGATACGTTTTTTTTTTTTCTGTGGGTGAGCAGCGGCCGCCAGATGTGCCAGCGTTCACTCAATCCGAAAGTAACTCAAATAGATAGCTAGCTTGCTACCTAATAATAATAATTATAATTTCGGTGAAAATAGTTGGTAGGCCTAATGGGACATGTTTTAAATAGAAAGGTAGCTAGCTAGCAGATAGCTAATAGCTAGGCATATAGTTAATCAATAGCTAGCTCTATAATATATTTCATTTATGTGCCTTTCAAAACTCTCAAGGTCACAGGATCAGTTTTTCTGTGGGTGAGCAGCGGCAGCCACACGCGCCAGCGATCACTCAACCAGGAAGTAACACAAATAGATAGCTAGCTAGCTAATAATAATAATAATTCATTTGTAAGCGCCTTTCAAAGCTCTCAAGGACACTTCACAGTCAAAACCTGGAATAACCCAAATAAATAATAGCTAGCCCGTAATAATAATGATAATAAATTTCATTTATATGCGCCTTTCAAAACTAAAGGTCACAGGATCAGTTTTTCTGTGGGTGAGCAGCGGCAGCCACGCGCCAGTGATCATTCAACCCGGAAGTAACTCAAATACATAGCTAGCTAATAATAATTATTATTATTATTATTATAATTGGTCGAAAATAGTTGGTAGGCCTATTGGGACATGTTTTATTGATGCTGATTACCAAAAGTAGTTACAAAAATTAACAATGGCCTTCGTGATTATTTCCCCGCCCAGATTAATTTGGTTAATATCAGCGCTTGCCTTGGATCATATTATTTCCTCTTCTCCTTTACATGCTGGTTGTGCCTATAAAATGCCACAACTCTACTCACATTGCTATACTTCCCTCCATTGTGATGGTTTTGCTTTATTTTATTGTTGCGGGTCCGATTCCAGCTCTGGGCTTCCTGTGTGGGTGGAGTTTGCATGTTCTCCATGTGCTTGCACGGGTTTCCTCCCACATTCCAAAAAACGTGCATGGCAGGCTGATTCACGTTAAATTGTCCCCCTGTGCGAGTGTTCTCGTGGATGGTTGTTCGTCTGTTTGCCCTGCGATTGGTTTGAAACTAGTTCGTCCCTCCCCGCCCGACGGCTGCCCCAAGACAGCTAGAATAGGCTCCAGCACCCCGTGACGTGCGGTCATGGGAGGCAGGTGAGGCCGTGCCTCACCTATCATCAGTTCTTTTCCATTTAACTTCATCATTTTTTAATTTTTTTTCTTAAAATCGCCGAATTGTCACATTTACCGTTCAAATACGAAGTAAAGACGAGCGGTGAGGCAACAGCCGGCTGAGCCTCACCGTGCATTGCGCAATGACTGTGCTAACTGTGCTGGCTTGCTCTGCAGTGAAACCGCATTGCTGTCCCTCTGCATATCGCTATTAAAGTGTTTACACTTTTAGTATATGAACTAAATTTGTAGTTTAGCTAGTGTATATAATGTAGAGTCACTTTACATTATAAACACTACTAGTGTTTATTTTTATCGAAACTGTGTGCATAGGTGAGGCACGCAGTTCTTCTGCCTCATGACAGGGGGCGCTGGTGATTAGAGATTCTTTTTGAAGGATGGTTGTAAATCTCCTGGACAGCTTGTCAGCTTTTTGGCCCAGAAGGATCTCATTGAAACTATTCGTGAGGTGACAAAGTTGCTCCAGCCTGTGCTCACTGTTCCAGCTACTACAGCATCAGTGGAGCGCTCATTCGACGACTTTCTTCACTGGCAGTGATCTCCATTGAGACTGAAAGACTGAAGAAAGATAAGGAAGGCTTCTACAAAGAAGTTTTCGATGCCTTTCTTCAAGAAGGAGCGGCGCATGGACTTCATTTATAAGTAAAGGTAACACGATAACTTTTTTTTAAATTCTTTTTTCTATTCTAGTTTGTACATATAAAGAATGCTGACATGACATTTTAAAGGACAACCGACATCACTTTTTTCTTTCCTAACTTAACGTTTTATACATTCAAAAATACCCAAAACACGCAGGCTGATATTTTTAGTCAAATGCAAAACACCAATAAAAATGACTTCAAGTGTCTAAAAAGTATTTTAATTTGAAACCGGAAGTGGCCAGTTTCAGAAGGTCCCGCCCCCATGTTCGTGGTGTCACGGCAAGATGTCTTGCCTTGCTCGAGAATCAAAACAATGGCTTCAGATTCGGAGAATATGCTTTCTTGTTACTCATCCATTCATATGATTCAAATAGTTCTGAAGAGGAAAGCATAATGTTTGCAATCAATTAAAGAATTTATTCCGTGTCATTTTGAGGCATCAGGGGTGGCAAATGTCGCATCCAAAAAAGGCAAAAAATGGCGACAAAGCCGTGTAAGGAATTAATCAGCCCGTTTCCACAGGCTGATTAATTCCTTACATGGAGCTTTGTCGCCCTCTTCTGCCTCTTTTTGGTCCTACATGAAGTTTTTGGACCAAAGTACAGTGAGACCTCAACTTACGAACTTAATTGGTTCCCAGACAGAGTGTGTAAGTCGAAAAGTGTGTATCTCAAAAAAATAATTCCCATAGGAAACCATTAAAATGGGAATAATCCGTTCCCGGGTTTCCATAAAATATACCTTATTCTATGTATAATAAATGTGATATTGTATTGTAATGAAAGAAATACACTGCATTGTATCATAAAGTCACTTGGCTTTGGAGGTCGAAGGTCAAAGGGAATTGCTGTTTGGAAAGAGAGGCGCATTACATGACGACTGTAATTTAAGAAATAAACTGTGCTGTAAAATAAACTTTTATTTACATTTTTGATGGTCGTTGACGGCTTATGGAAGGAGAGTCACCTTCCATAAGGACTGTTGGTGCTGTTCGGTCGTGTGCTTTCGCCAAAGATCACTCCGCCAGCCGTGGTGGGTGTGTATTATGAAAATAGTGCTTATTATAAGGTTTAATTTTCATAAATTTGACGTTTGTAAGACAAAAAGTTTGTAAGTTGAGGTGTTTGTAAGTTGAGGTCTCACTGTACAGCAAAATGTATAGATGTGATTGAAGGACTGCAACAATGTGTCCTTTTTTTCGGTCGGGGGCGTTCCTTCGGTGACGTAGGGTGAGGACTCGTCACCAACCCAAAAACAAGACTTCCTGAATATTCAGCACAAGTCTTAAAACGTAAAATATAGCTATGTGCGATGGAATCTTTGTAAAATACGCTCAGTAGAAGTCATTTGAAGCCATTTTACAAATTATGGACACAACTTGTCCGCAGACGTCGGTTGTCCTTTATCAAACGTTTTTCTGATGTCAGTTAGGAAACAAAAAATGGTGTCGGTTGTCCTTTTAAATGTAAACACACTGGCAAAGGATTCATTTTGCACAAGCTATTTTCTGTCAGAAATAGTCATAAGTCTTCCCCTGGGGGATGAAGTGACATTTGGTTTGTGAACAAAACCAACAAAACTCAACAGCAGTGTTAATACGCACAAGATGTATGTATGTATGTATGTACGCACGAGTGTATTCAGGGTTTAGATGAGTCTCCTGCGCTGTTGCAAAGCGATTGGTAGAGGTCAACGTTGAGTGAATAGGCTGAAAGCACCTTCTGAAATTCTTGCAGGGGGCAGTAGAGTCCACTGCAGCCAGGAATAAGTTGATCCTGGGGAAAAGATACGACCAATCATGCACAAGTGGTGCGTGTTTGTGTGGCATGGAAGTGATCATACCTGGCCCATGTAGGACACTTTGACAAAAGGCTCTTTGGTGCGCTTGTGCTCGTGTAGCTCCAGAGTGATATCTGCAGCGTATGGCGGCCATTTCATGTCAAAAATGCCCAGCGCCATCAGGCACGGGATCACTGTTGTGTCGTGGGCCGAGTATAAGAACAGCTTCCTGTTTGAAAAAAAAGCAGGGAAGAAAGTACCTATTGGAATCATGGGATGCTAATTAGCACGGGGCTATTGCTGTACAACAACAACAAAAAACTACCTCTTTCTCAGGCAAAAAAAAAAAAATAAATTGAAAAATAATGTGAATATGGGACAGGTTTCCGATTATCATAGTGTAAATAAATACATTGAAATAGGATGCGAATAAATAGGAATATTATGAAATTAAAAAAAAACACTGTATTCAGTGAATAAATTTTTTTTTTTTTTTCCCAAAAAGGCCAAGAAAAATAGTTTTTTTAGATTAAAAAAAGAATGCAATGATAGTTTTGGTTTGATTTTTAAAAAATGTGATAAATAATACATGTGTAAATATTTTGCTTGGCATGCATGTTTACTTGGAGCAGAAGAACAGAAATGTCCTTTTGTGTTCTTTCCCTTAAAATGTTCAGAAATTGTTAAGTAATATTTAAAAAAAACCCACCACTGCTCATCCCCATGAAAAGTTGGCAATTTATTGAAAAAAACTTCTCCGTTTTTCATTTAAAGGACAACCGACACCGTTTTTCTGTTTCCTAACTGACATCAGAAAAACATTTTATAGCATCTAAAATACCCAAAACACGCAGGCTGATAATTTTTAGTTAAATGCAAAACACCAATTAAAAATGACTTACGAGTGTCCCAAAACCGCCACAAAATGCATTCGAAAATTGAGATTCAGAAAGTCCCGCCCCCTTGTTTGTGACATCACGCTAGGATACTCCTCCACAAAATGCCTTGCTCGAGAATCAAAACAATGACTTCAGATTCGGACAAGATGCGTTCTTGTAACTCATCCAGTTATGAATATGCTTCAAATAGTTCTAAAGAGGAAAGCATCAATGTTTGCAATCGATGAAAGAAGTCCTTCCGTATCAATTCGAGCCATCAGGACTCCAATGTAGCGCCCAGAAAATGCACAAGATGGCGCCCAAGCTCTGTTGGAAATGGGCTGATTTGTCTGCTGGGAATTTGGGTCAACTACTATTAAATCGTAGTCTTGGTGGAACACACGATTCACCATCGCGTTATTTATGTTTTCCTTCTAAATTTCGCCATCAACACGAAGTTTTCAAACCAAACAAAGTACCCAAAATGCATCGTGTGTTGCTTTCTCGGTCAGGGGCGTTCCCTACGTGACGTCACCCAGGGAATCGTCACCAACTCGAAAACAAGACTTCCTGAATATTCAGTCTTACAACGTAAAATATAGCTATAAGCGGCGGAACCTTTGTAAAATGCGCTCAGTCGAAGTCATTTGAAGTGATTTTACAAATTATGGACGCAACTTGTATCGGTTGTCCTTTAAGCCAAGAAGATATATGCATGCGTAACCTGTTTGGTTCTGATGAGGTGCCCTGTAGTTTCTCATCCATGTTCGCTAAGAGCATATGCAGCAGAGGTCCCACGCACAACTGCAAATTCTCCCTGTCGGACCCAAAAAAAAAACAAAAATGCTGATTGTGTCACGCTGCTCTTATTTACTCTGATTACGAGCGATAAGAGTCATCCATTGTTCCAATGGCTGACCTCTTGCTGGGTTGGTAACAGTAAAACATCATGTCCACCGCTCTTTGCTCCACTCGGTTTCTCCACGCCGACAGAGCCGGTGGGCACGGCAGGCCGTGAGTCTGACAATAATGATGAGTTAATTTCTACTTGTATCAGTCACTTTTCTCAACTTTGCTAACAGTTACGAGCATCACCTCTCTGGCTACCATGTCGTCCCTGATGAGGACGAAGTCAACGTCCGATTTGGCGCTGATGCCTAATTCACTCCGGATGCTCTTCAGGTCAGCCACCATCTCCGGCAGGAGGGACACCTCTTTGAAGCGGGGGCTGACACATAAACACAGTTTTCATTTGGTGATCAAAATACAGTGAAACCTTGGCTTACGAACTTAATTGGTTCCCAGACAGAGTGTGTAAGGCGAAAAGTGTGTATCAATTTTTCATAGGAAGCCATTAAAATGAGAATAATCCGTTCCCAGGTCACATAATTTTCTAATTTTCTTAGCCTTAAAACTACACAAAATATACCTTATTTTATGTATAATAAATGTGTTATGGTATTATAATTCAAGAAATAAACTGTACGGTAAAATGAAGTCGTTTTATTTAGCTTTGTGATGGTCGATGGCTTAATGGAGTGACAGGTTTCATCACCATTAAACACTTGATGAGGAACGTAGCCATCTTCTTTCACCATCTTGAGGAATGATTCCTTGTAGGTGCTTTCTCTGCGATAATTTTACCTTGTTCCTCATCAATTGTGTTCTGTTTAGCTGCGTTGATAGCTTTTTGCATCAAGTGTACAGATGGCTTGTGTGGGTTATTTGTGGAGCCTGATTGATGGGAATTTTAACCTTGCAGTCTTCACTGTGCCTTTGAACTATCAAAGTTGAAACTCTCTCTCTGTCGTCTGCCTGTCTCTTTAATGTTTAAACCACCTCCCCTCACTGCTGCGTTCTTGACCAATCACATGGCTTTAACCGACGACTGGGGGCGGGGAATGGAGGACCAAAACAAGCCGGCTGCCATTTTGTTGTTAGAACGGGCTCGTTCGTAAACGACACACGCTCTGTGTGTATCCCGAAAAATAGTTTGTATGCCAAGGTAACATTTTCTTGTTTCTATTTATAATTGTATTTTATTTATTGCATTCTATTTGTGATTGTATTGTATTTATTATAGTACCTATGCTTGTCAGTGACTGTAAAGTGTCCTTGAGAGCTTTGAAAGGCGATTAAAATGTAATGTAATGTAATTTATTATTATTATAAATTTAACATTCGTAAACCAAAAAGTTCGTAAGCCACTGGGTTCGTAAACCGAGGTATCACTGGATAATCAAAAGACATTTTAGGTATAAGCACATTTCAAAACAGTCAAAATGTGAACAAAATTGACACTTTTGTGTCAAGGTACCAACTTGCTGAGCATCCTGAGCAGCCGGCATCCAATGTAATTGGGGTACAGAATTTCCGACTCTGCGTTTGTTGTTAATATGGGAACTATTTCTGTGCAAGGAAAAAAAAAAACGTGAAAAGATGTTAAGGATAAGAAGTGACATCGTATGTGTGTTTACCTTTTTGTTTTTGTTGGAAGAGCCCTGCCACAAGGCACCGGGCAGACTCGATGGTCCTTACAATGTTGGTCGAACGCACACTTCAAATGAGAATTTACTCATTAGAATCCACTGACTGACTTTCAATCTTATCGTCTTCCTCTAACCCACACTTACTAAACCTCATTGGGGCAGAAGGTAGAACTGAGGAATGGAACTTCCTGGATGTATGTTTTCCTCAGCCTTTCACCCAGCTCGTACAGCTGCTGCATGCCCAAAGTGGTCAGCTGACCCACAAACACGCCACCCTGATGTGATCGACAAACTGAGTGACTTGACATGTGAGTGCTCATCAAATATGAAAAAGAAACCGACTCACACTTAGCGTTTTCTTCCTGTAGCTGTCCTCCAATGGAGATGGAGGTCTAGGTCCTCCATCAAGGTCTGTGACAACGTGGTTGATTTGTGTGTGGCCTGGAGGCTCCAGTAGAGTAGGCACCCATTGCGCCTTTCATGGAAAAATAGGGAAAAATGAAATAAATTATATTGATTTAAAGGAGGATTGATTGGATTTAGTTTTTTATATATATATATAGTATATGTATACAGGTACACGTAAAAAAATTAATATGATGAAAACGTTTATTTCAGTAATACAATTCCAAAAGTAACATTTGTGTAATGCCTTCATTCCAAAGAGGCTGACACATTTAAGTCTTATTTCATTTTAATTTCGGTGATTAGATCTGAAAAATAAATAAAAACCTAAATTCCCTTATTCCATGGTTCTCTCTAAGTCTTTAATGTATTTATATAAATCCAATAACTTCTTTTTCTAGGGATAAAAATGCAGTGTTTTCCGTATTAGATGTTCCAAAAAAAATTTCCTGTGACACTGACAAAATTTGGAAACAATTTTTCATTGTAGGTCATAACTGAATCTATTGTGGTTGTACTTTCTTTTTTCCAGGTTGTGAGTAAGACTGAACCTGTTTGAATTTTGAAGAAACCCGCAACACGAGGCAAGGAAACCTTTTGAGTATTCGTTCTGACAAGACAACTGTTTGGATTTTACCTCCAACACATCAGGTATGGATTTAAGGGGTGTGCGAGCGCCGTGTCGAAACAGCACTTGAACCAATTTGAGCTGGTAGGGCGACGCTTTGGAGCCGCCATTGGCCTTCCGCTGCCTCCACCACAACGCCGAACCGCAGATGATGGACACAGAGACAAAGACGCCCGTTTTGGTCCAAATTTTCCTCATGGCTGTAGCGCTGAAGACTAAAATGAAAGGAGGTTAGCGTATACACGAATGACTCAAATTAACAACATAGGAGCAAGATAATTAAACTAAGAGGCAAGCAATTCAGGTGTGTGGACAATATCAATATAATAATAGATGCAATTTTCCCCATTGTGGGACGAATAAAGGTTATCTGATTCTGATATCGTTGGCCATTTTACTTTTTAGAAAATGTTACCAAATTTATTAAAACAAAACCAAAATAACTAATGAGTCATTGTAGTTTTGTTCCAAAAATTCCCTTGGAGCTAAATTTCCATTCCTAGAGTAGATAAACATTTAACCGTCAATTACGGTTAAGATCTAAATTCTTACAAATCTTGTGCTACATACAGTGTCATCCGTTATTTACTCATATTTATTGGAGCGATATTAAGACCAGCCAGGTAAAAATTTGATTTAACAACAATAGTCACGGAACTCCGTCGTAACCCAAGGACTAAAGTGCACCGAAAATAAAGGCGAGAGCATTAGTGTGTTTTTATTATTTACCAACCCGCCAAAACGTACAGTCATTGCAATATGCGTTAGCTTTTTGCTCTCGCGCAACGGCGTTCGGCTTCTTGACGTTTTATTTTTAACATGACAGCCCGACCACAAAGAAATAGTTAGTTAACAACCATCATGTAATACTGGAACAGATTCGTCAGTTTTATTTTGCAACCGGTTCGTTGCTAGCAGGCCAATTATTAAAGAGAGACCATTCAAGCCTCAACGCTTTGCAGTAAGATGAAACCAAAAAGTCAACTGACATAACAACGAGTGGTTAAAAATGATTAATTTTATCCTGCCATAGGGGTCTACTTACTCTCGGAGTCAAAACTAAAATGAAGACTCAAGTGTCCGTTTTCGTAACTCACTTCAGTCTTTGGTTGATGTTACAGAACATACTGGGAAATGCTGAAAGGAAACTACCGGTATACTGCGGTAGGCGGTGAGGAGAAAACTACATTTCCCATCAGGCATATGCCGCATTCGAAGTTATCGTAATTTTTTAATTTCCTCGTCCTGGCTTTCCAAGTGAAAGGTGAGACTGCTCAAATTTAAATTACAGTTTGTATATGAATGTTGCTAATCCTTATTAAATTTATCGAATTGCTTGTTCTGTAGCCACAAGGGGACACGAGCCAATGTCTTATTGTGCCGGTCCCAAGCCCGGATAAATAGAGGGTTGTGTCAGGAAGGGCATTCGATGTAAAAGTTTGGCCAAAACAAACATGCGCATCAAACCTCTCAAGATGGAGGACACTGATTCGCTGTGGCGACCCCTGTAGGGAAAAGCCGAAAGGAAAAGAAGAAGATATGCTAGTTGGAAACTCCGGTAATGATACCGACACAGCAGTATTTCAATTTTAAACAGTTGAAAATATATGATTATCGTCACTGAACTTGACCGACTGTGTGTGTGTGTGTGTGTGTGTGTGTGTGTGTGTGTGTGTGTGTGTGTGTGTGTGTGTGTGTGTGTGTGTGTGTGTGTGTTTGTGTGTCACGTACAGTGATACATGAACAATTGCATAAAATAATATCCCAGTAATTTTCTTCAGTATAAATGTCACTACTGAATATTAATTTTACAATTTGTTTCCACTTTTTTTTTGGGGGGGGGGGGCAAAAACGCCCTTTTTGACAGTAAAATGTATAACTTGTGATATGACATGAATGCATCATAATTTCTTCTTTGTCCGTATGATTTAACAGGCGATGCGTTTTGGCTGTTCTCTACCCTCTTGGTAAGTAAAACACAACTCACAACGTTAAACAAACATGATCATTTATTAAGAAAAGCCACGAATACATCAAATGTATATGCAGATAATTGAATTGGTTGTTACTGTTATACACTAAAACCTAAAGTTACTTTGAAAAAGCGAATGATGACTAATGTCAATCTAATCTGCATAATATAGAAAATAAGAAGAAGAAGAAGAAGAAGGAACTAAATAAAATTAATGGACAGAAAAGTGATTGCATAAATACAAATCGAGTTTGTTTCTTCAGCCGTCATCTGCCATCTGGCGTGGCCTCTCCTGGTTATAATCTAAAATACATCTGTTTGTCTATTAGTTTTCCTTTCTCCAACTTTTGGAGACGGTCTATAATTTCCTTCTTGTATCTATTGGAAGGGTCCCTTTTAGTTGCTCATCAGTGTTAGAATCACTGATTAACCTATTTATTCAGGCAGGACAATAGTGGTAATCACGACAATAGAAGAATCAGTGTAGCCTCAGGGAATAGTCCTCTGCTCCCCCAAACCTGAGAGCAGGGACCTATCATAGCAGATGTCTTGTACCGCCACCTCTGGACAGTAGGGATATATATATGTATAGGGCCAAAGCTACCAGCAAAAATTTGTAGTTCGCTGACGAAGCCTCTTAGATAACAAGCGGAATATCCGACACCTTCAAAGAAGTACAGATGACGTCTGAAGAAACCTTTTCATCGATGGACCACTCCTGTACGACTGAGAGCCTTAGACAGACATAAAGACAAATCATTGTTGCCACTAAAGACGAGCGAAACGTAAGTGCAATGTCGCCACCTAGTGGCCATAATTGTCATAATGACAGGCGTCCACATTGGGTCCTGTCAAATGGCTGTTTAGAACATTTTCATACATTACACAGTCAAACGTTTTGTTGTATACGGTATAAAGTAATATATCACACGACCCTCATTAAGGCATATTACCTTCATGGTAATTTCACAGCTATTGAACAGCATGAAAATAGAATTAAATTCACAGCCCCTGTCAAGTGTCAAAAAAATTATTGTAAAATTGACACACTACAGAAGAGTATTGTTAAAAACCCTGCCAATTTTCAAATAGTCATGTATATAAAACGAAGCTTGTTGGAAATGGGCTGATTTGTCTGCTGGGAATGTGTGTCAACTCGTATCAAATAGTAGTTTTGGTGCAACACACAACGATTCACCATCGTGTTATTTATGTGTTTTTCTTCTAATTTCGTCATCAAGACGGATCAGTTTTCGGACCAAACAAAGTACCCAAAATGCATTGTGTGTCGCTTTCTCGGTCAGGGGCGTTCCTTCAGTGACGTCAGGTCAGGCATCGTCATCAACTGGAAAACAAGACTTCCTGAATATTCAGCGCGAGTCTTAAAAGGTAAAATATAGCTATATGCCGTGGAATCTTTGTAAAATACGCTGAGTAGAATTCATTTGAAGTGATTTTAGAAATTATCGACACAACTTGACCGGAGGCGTCGGTTGTCCTTTAAGCAGCATTTTAGCCACTGGAAAACTGAAATGTCAAAAAACACACGAGCTCCACAAATATTAATTTCTCCATAGTTTTCAATTTTTGCATTTTTTTCCAGCAAGTATCTTCAATCTTATGATGTATGTAGAGGCAAATCTCAGAATTCACTTTACATAGTCTTTAACTCATTCACTGCCAGACGTTCAAAAACATGTCACCTCCAGTGCCAGGGTTTTTGTCATTGTCACTCGAATTCCAGGACCCACAGAATATTCAGTTTTAGGATTACATAAACATTCAATGCAGGGTAAGAACCCTTAAACTGTCTTCTTTCATCAGAAAAAAAGAGTTAATTCCTAAAGTATATGGGTGTGGAGTTATATAAGCTTGAAATGAGGGCAGCTGTCCAAAATACAATGCAATACATATTGGTTTATATAGTGCTTTAACAACAGCTGAAGCTGGAACGAAATGCTAACATGGAAAAAAGGGAGATACTACGCCCTGGTGGAAGTGAAAACATTGTTAGAGGTCTGGCCAGCACTTTTTCTCACCTAAGCAAAAAAAAAAACTAAACATGAACTAATTTGGGAATGGCGCTTCATATTCTCAATTCCTAAATAAATTTGTGAATGTCAGTGAATGAGTTAAAGGGGACATATTATCTAAAATTGACTTTTTGATTGTTTACAGTATAAAACTGTATATAAATATGACAGTTGAGTCCTTGGAGTCTGCGCCCAATGATCAAGTGCAAAATTAAACAATCAAGTACATTTTTCTGTGACCTAAAATGTCTGCGAGTGAGTCGTTTTGCACTTTTGCGCGATTGCACGTGCGAACAAAAAGTGTACGGGCGTGCTGACTTCCGAAAAAACGTCAAGTGCAACTGTCAGGTCTCCGTTTTGCAACCCTGTATGTGCGTCAATAGTTCAAACTGGTTCCTGAAGGTCCCGTGTTTAAATGGCAAGGTCGTCTTGTTTCCCTCGCCCGCTGCTCCTGCTCGTCTTACTCAGACGACGTTTGTCCTCGGCGTACTCAGAGTTCGACGCGTGCGCCGGACCGCAGTTATTGGACAAACCCCGGGGCGATGGCGCCCCCTGGTACTTTCGCAGGAAATTGTCATTATCCTCCAGGTTATCCCTACTGTGGTGGCGCTCTGTCGCCATGTTGGCCGAGTTCTGCTGCAGCGCCATCCTGTTGCTGAAGGGAAGGGGCGCCATGGAGGTCAGGGGGTTGACGCAGCGGCTGAAATCAGGTGGCGGAGTACGTGGCGCCACCGGGCCGTCGGGTTCCAGCGCCGCCGTCGCCGTCACGACAGGCAAAGTGCACCGCGCGGCCTTCCGCTGCACACACGCCCTCAGGCTCTTCCAGCCCAGGTAGTAGAGTTCAAGGACAGATAGTGCGAGGGACACCGCGGCCACCACCAGCATGAAGACGATGAAGATGTTCTTCTCGGTGGGCCGCGACATGTAGCAGTTGACCGGGTTGGGGCAGGGGGATGCCGTGCACAGGTACAGGGCCTTAAGGAACACCCCGTAGATCATGTATTGCACGGCAATGAAGATAACCTCCATGGCGGTGCGTATAAGGATGCTGAGGATATATGTGTGGAGGAGCGGACCCCTGAGTCGCAGCCCGCCTTCCCTCCCGCTCTCCGTCCTCTGCAGGTACTCCTTCTCAACCTCCATCTCGGCCTGGCCCTCCTCCAATCTGGTCTCCCCCGCGGCCAATCTGGCTTCTTTCTCCTCCTGCTCCCGCCTCCTGCGCTTCTCCTCGCCTCGCACCGTGTGCACGGCGTGGCCCATGTAGATGAGGGACGGCGTGGACACAAAGACGATCTGCAGCACCCAATAGCGAATGTGGGCGATGGGGAAAGCGCGGTCGTAGCACACGTTGGTGCAGCCGGGCTGCTGCGTGTCACACAGGAAGTCGCTCTGCTCGTCGCCCCACGACGACTCGGCCGCCGTTCCCAGCACCAGGATGCGGAAGATGAAGAGCACGGTGAGCCACACCTTGCCCACCGAAGTGGAGTGCTCCTGGACCTCCTCCAGGACGTTCCCCAAGAGGCTCCAGTCGCCCATTGCTGCTCACCAAGAGCACACCTAAGAGGGATGACAAGATTGAGGTTGTGGAGAGTAGCAAGGAGCCGTCCAGTATTTGGTTTCTTGGATGTTCAATCAGAATCAGAATCATCTTTATTGCCAAGTATGTAGAACACACAAGGAATTTGTTTCCGGTAGAACACGCTGCACTAGTATCGTCGTCAAAAAAACTGCTAAGTGGCACAAAATGGCTGCCTCAAGATAATATTCGCTCTCGGTAAACAGCTTGCCTCCAAAATTTACCCCAAGATCACATCAAACATCAACTTTAAAATTCTTCTTTATACATTTAAAGCTATCCATAACCTTGCCCCCCATACACTCAAATTTCTATTGCCTCTCGTTCCCTCAGAGCGTCTTCCACTCTCCACCTCTGTCTTACATTGGATTGAATGTTTATTATAGTCCTCAAACTCAACATTCTGTGGGTCCTGGAATTCGAGTGACAATGACAAAACCTTGGCAATGGAGTGTACACATTTTTGCACATGTCTGGCAGTGAATGAGTTAAAATAAAATTATTAAGATCAAAAATGGTTAATTTAAAGGACAACCGACACATTTTTTTGTTACCTAACTGATATCAGAAAAACGTTTTATAGCATCTAAAATACCCAAAACACGCAGGCTGATATTTTTAGTCAAATGCAAAACACCAATAAAAATGACTTAAAGTGTCTAAAACCTACTTCAAATTGAAACCGGGCGTGGCCAGTTTCAGAAGGTCCCGCCCCTTGTTCGTGGTGTCTCGCCAAGGGGTCTTGCCTTGCTCGAAAATCAAAACAATGGCTTCAGATTCGGGGAATATGCTTTCTTGTTACTCATCCAATTATGAATATGATTCAAATAGTTCTGAAGAGGAAAGCGTATATGTTTGCAATCGATTAAAGAAGTCCTTCCGTATCAATTCGAGCCGTCAGGACTCCAATGTAGCGTCCCAGAAAATGCACAAGATGGCGCCCATGCTCCGTTGGAAATGGTCTGATCTATCATCTAGTATCACCACGGATCAACACGAAGTTTTCAGACCAAACAAAGTACCCAAAATGCATTGTTTGTCACTTTCTCGGTCAGGGGCGTTCCCTATGTGACGTCACGTCAGGAATCGTCACCAACTCAAAAACATGACTTCCTGAGTCTTAAAAGGTAAAATATAGCTGTATGCCGTGGAATCTTTGTAAAATACGCTCAGCAGAAGTCATTTGAAGTGATTTTACAAATTATGGACACAACTTGTCTGGAGGCATCGGTTGTCCTTTCAGAATTCAAATAAACGTCGGAAAAAAATAGAAACTGTACTTGCATGCGTTTTGATCATCTTGATATAAAATGACCACTACGCCTGTGAAAGGCTTTTGTACTGTAAAGCGGCATGAAAACCTTTTTTTACCTTCGCCCGCCACCCCCCGTGGTAGAAAAAGTTCTGAAATCACGCAAAAATACACAAAGCTGCTGGTTTGAACAAAAAAACAAAAAAAAACGACAAGATATTTCCAACTGTGCCGTGTCTTATTCCAGCATGTGCATGAGTGACTGACATCTTTCTTTTCCTTTCGGCTTTTTCGCCACAGCAAATTAGTGTCCTCCATCTTTAGAGGTTTGATCCGCATGTTTGTTTTGGCCAAGCTTTTACATCAGATGCCCTACCTGACACAACCCTCTGTATTTATTCGGGCTTGGGACCGGCACGAGAAGACTTATGTCCCTTTGTGGCTCCAGAACAAGCAACTCGCTCAGTAAAAGGCTCCCAAACACAAAATGGTCATTGGCAGAGCAACATTCAAAAAAGCAAACTCTATACTCACCGTTTGATGACAATGCTCTGATCTTACAGTGAAATGGACATCTCTTTCCTTACATTACATCACAAACAGAACTTCAAAGTCCTTTTAAGATCTAAGTGCGTGGCCTTAATCACTGTCTATTTTTATATTGGCATTTTTCTTGCTAAATGAAAATAAATTGATCCCATCTTAACATATTTTTAAAAACATGATTCGTCTATCAAAACACCAAAAACACATTCTTTGGCTGTCTTGTGAAAGAATTAGCCTCAAAACATGTGTTTAATTTTGACCTTATTGCATCATCTAAATAAACTGCAGTGTGCATGAGTGACTGACATGAGTGCGTAAAATGCCGCCAGTGGGCAGGTCGAATGGAAAAGACTTTGTCCTTTTCAATGACACTTGGATGTGGACGTGGCCTGCAGCTGGCATCCACTCCGTTACCGACGTTTTTTTTTCCCCTTCTCATCCATCCCCCAAATTGTCCCAAACGCTTCCACGTGGATCTCCATAGGAGTGCTTTTTTTCCATTTTAGCATTAGTGAGAGTTTGGCCCGGACTCAAACATGCCACCTGCAAGCTGGCAATGAATGACCCTATAAGGCAGTTTTATGAATGACCCCATCACGAAGATGCATACAAGCCGACGGATAAGAGACTTTTTCATCCGTTCAAAAGCTATTACCCAACTTGACAAAGTTTGACAAAACATCCGATTGGAAACAAGCGTATGGAAGAAATGTCATCGCTTACCGTTCGTTCTCTTTTAGAGCCCCCACTCTCCATGTCTAACGCTCGTTCCGCTATAGAAGGCTTTGATGGAGCCAGCTGACCACGCCGATGTGTGCGAGAGAGAGAAGGTCTAAATGACCGTGGCCATGTGTCCACCCTCCCTCCCCCCACTCTCGATTAGGCTTATATATAGAAATAAGTCAGAGTTTTCCATTGCAACATCGCACAAGACGAAAAAAGGGGAGTAAGGGCAAGAACAAAAATAGGCAACGATATGGGATCAAGTGGTCATTTTCAGAAGCGGGGAAAAATGTGTAGTTAAAGGACAACCGACGCCTCTGGACAAGTTGTGTCTATAATTTGTAAAGTCACTTCAAATGACTTCTACTGAGGATACTTTACAAAGATTCCACGGCATATAGCTATATTTTACGTTTTAAGACTCGTGCTGAATATTCAGGAAGCCTTGTTTTTGAGTTGGTGATGAGTCCGTACGTGACGTCACTAAAGAAACGCCCCTGACCGAAAAAAGGACCCATTGTAGCAGTCCTTCCATCACGTCAATGCATTTTGCTGTATTGTTTAGTCTGAAAACCTTGTGTTGCACCCAAAAGCCACCAGAAGAGGGTGGCCAAGCTCCATATAAGGAATTTATCAGCCTGTGGAAACAGAGGTGGCCACTGGAGGTCGCCATTTTGTGCCTCTTTTCTGGTGATTGTTTCTCCGCAATGTTGCCTCAAAATGGCATGGAATAAGTTCTTTAATCGATTGCAAACATGTATGCTTTCCTCTTCAGAACTATTTGAATCATATTCATAACAGGAGGTGTAACAACAAAGTATATTCTCCCAATCTGAAGCCATTGTTTTGATTCTCAAGCAATGCAAGACGTCCTGGCGTGACGTCACGAACTGGGGGCGGGACCTTCTGAAAATGCCCAATTAGCAGCTCAATTTTTTGCAGATTTTGGACACTGTAAGTCATTTTTGTGTGTGTGTTTTGCATTTGAAAAAAAAGCATACTGCATGTTTTGACTCGCGCTGAATATTCAGTCTTGTTTTCGAGTTGATGACGATGCCTGACGTGACGTCACATCTGGAACGCCCCTGACCGAGAAAGCGACACGCAATGCATTTTGGGTACTTTGTTTAGTGTGAAAACTTCATGTTGATCGGTGTTGATGGCGAAATTAGAAGAAAAAAACATTAACGCAATGGTGAATTGTTGTGTGTTGCACCAAGACGTCTTCTTTGGACAGCAAATGAGTTCTGAGTAACTCAACAGCGCCCCTGGTGGTTAATTCAAATACAGCACTCTGTTTTTTGTGTTCTTCAGGTAAATGATTAAGCAATCGATAATTACGATCAACCCTAGTTTATATGTGGCAACTCGGTCAAAGAAAAACCCTCATCTCATCATTTCCCCTACTATGGAAATTAATCAGGGTGGGCGGAGCTTCTAGAAAATTCCATCAAATTCACTCGTGCCTCACAGCTCTCCCTTCTCCACCATGTTGTGACATTATTAAGCAGCGATTCATTGCGACGCCGAGCCTGTGCAGAATCAACGCTGTCACATCTATTTACAAAGCGCGTTGGCAGGCTAATGGAGACATAATGGACGACGGGCACTGATACACTGGGGCGGGAGTAATGCCACGATCAAGTGGCACAAACAAAGATGATGAAGTGGGGTGACCACGCGCTTTTTCCACTCAGTTGGACTCTTTGCCACCTTACAGGAAGTACCCACGATTCGGGGGCGGTGGCAAATTGCAAACATGTTTCGAGTGCTTGCGGATGATGTGATGGAAATGTTCCACAATGTTTTATAATTTATGAACTGTCGATTTTACCATTTTTGTTAGGTCGAGTTGGTGCGGTGTGATTGGGCTGCGAGACAAAAGCGAGGACAGAACATACGGTAAGATATGACGGCGCTTGAGTGATGCGGAAAGAAAAATGGAGAATAAACATTGAACAATTTCCACTCTGCACCATTTGGTTTGACACCCCTGAATTAGAGCTGAACAACGACGTATATTAGAATCAATATTGCCATGGAGTGGAATGCAATTTTCTCATCAAAAAGTCTGCAATTTGGAGGAAAAAAATTATTTCAGTTGCTTGGCAGGCTTCATTTTTTAAATATACTGCATTTTCTGCACTATAAGACACTTCGGAGTATAAGGCACACCCTTATTGAAGTCTATTTTAACACTGTTTTCATATATAGGTCACGTACGAGTTTTATAACAGGCACAGAACTGAAGGTACACTAGTGGCTGTGATTGTGTTAAAGGACAACTGACACCATTTTTTTTTGTTTCCTAACTGACATAAAAAAAAACGTTTTGTAGCATCTATAATGCCCAAAACATGCAGGCTGATATTTTTAGAAAATGCCAATAAAACACCAATAAAAAACACCAATAAAAATGACTTCAAGTGTCCCAAAACTACTTCAAAATGACCTCTGGATGGCGAGTTTCAGAAGGTCCCGCCCCCTTGTTCGTGACGTCACGCCAAGACATCTTGCCGTGCTCTAGAATCAAAACAATGGCTTCAGATTCGGAGAAGATGCTTTCTTGTTACTCATCCAGAATATTATGAATATGATTCAAATAGTTCTGAAGAGGAAAGCATAAATGTTTGCAATCGATAAAAGAAGTCTTTCTGGATCATTTTGAGGCGTCTGGAGTCCAATGTAGCGTCCAGAAAAATGCACAAGATGGCGCCCAAGCTCCGTTGGAAATGGGCTGATTTGTCTGCTGGGAATTTGTGTCAACTAGTATCAAATCGTAGTCTTGGTGCAACACACAACGATTCACCATCGCGTTACTTATGTGTTTTCCTTCTAATTTCGCCATCGATATAACTGATAACGATATATATATATATATATATATATATATATATATATATATATATATATATATATAAAAACGATGTGTGTGTGTGTGTGTGTGTGTGTGTGTGTGTGTGTGTGTGTACGTACGTACCTAAAACGTGATTCTAGATGTGTCTGTAAGAAATCAAATAAATAAAAATATATATATAATGTATGTGTATGTATTTGTGTGTGTGTGAGTGTGTGTGTATGTATATGTGTATGGATGGATGGACGCAAGTACGTACGTACGTATGGACGTAAGTACGTATGGATGTACGGATGGATGGATTATATGTTTATATGAAAAAGTCAAATAGACGTGAGGTGCACTTTAAAGAAAATGAAATTCACAAACCAAGTATTTATACTGCAATGTGCCTGGAATAGAATTGTGTTATGACTGCAGGGTGAGTGAGAAAGGCTGATATATTCCTTGCGTTATTTGACATTCTCTCGAGGGAGCCGTGAGGCCGTAAAGTACAAGTGGAGGGCACTTGAGCAGTAGCCACCACCTTAGATGGAAAAAAAAATTAAAAATCTCACTTCAGCTCCGCATGCAGTATTTCACGTTTATCGAAGGCGCCATGCGTAGTTCAACATAAAAGATCAGGTTTTCAACAAGACACACCTCCTGTCTTGTTTATTTGAGGAACTTTCTTTAGGTTTGCGTGAAATGAGACGTCCTTAACGCAGTGGCTGTAAAATATTGGGCTAGCGCCTGCTTGTGACCCCCCCTCGCAATTGAAAATTCGAGCGGAATACCACACTACCTCTGCAAGGTGTCACGGTATGCGAGGTGGTGATGGCAGTTGTGGATCCCAAAAAGCAAGCAGGAGGGAGGAGCAGGTTGTATTTGTGAAGTTGCATTAAAATAAAGTCAACAGGAACAAAATCTAAAACGTTAAAATCATTTGAACAGAAAAATACAAAGTGTCAAAGGAAAAAACAAGAGTAAAAGTCTGCCAAGATGAAACAAACACATGCACAGCATACAATTGCATACAAAGCATACAAATGCATACAAATGCATACAAATGCATACAAATGCATACAATGACCCGACACCGAATGGTCGTGCCGGGAGTCCTTTTAACTGTCACTGATTGGGAAGGACCAGCACCTGCGAGGCAGCAGGCAGGGCTGACAGCGCTACCGGTTGGTCGCTAATCCGAACGTGGCAGTCCGCCACTGATCGGGACGACCAGCACCTGTGCAGGTGCAGGCGGGGCCGATAGCGCCACCCATTGGTCGCCAACCAGATCATGACACAAGGGAGCGTTTACATGTGTTTCATTTTTTCATGTTAGCGCTTTGTTCCAGCTTCAGCTGTTGTTAAAGCGCTATATATACCAAGATGTACTGTATTTATTGCATTGTCATCATTTCAAGCTCATATAACTGCAGACCCAAATAATTTAGGATTTAACTCTTTCTTTTATGATCAAAGAAGAGAGTATCAGGTTTCTAACGCTGTATTGAATGTTTATGTAGACCTAAAACTCAATAATCTCTAGGTCCTGGAATTCAAGTGACAATGACAAAAACCCTGGCACTGGAGTGGACACATTTTTTAACCTATCTGGCAGTGTATCAGTTAATCAAATAGCATTTCAAGTGACTTCAATGGCGAAAATGGATTTGGTATGCGAGTAAATTGGGTTACAGGCTTGATGGTGGGACTATTGTTGATCTGCACGATGTCTATTATTAACTTTTTGACGCGTGCTGGGAGTGATTCCCAGTGTGTACACTCTGCAGCTGTTTAGCAGCTCTGCCGCAGGGGTGGCAAACATATTTCAGCCGCCAGTGCCAAGACTGTCTAGGATGCATGTGTTTAACTTCAGCTGCCCGGTGGCGCCGTCATTTAGGCGGAGTTCAGTGAGCTACGGGCCGCAATCCGAACCCCCACACCACCACCACCTCCACACCACACACACCGCCCGCTCTGCTGAGTCACCTGTTGGCATCACACGATAGGCCGGCGGCGTCCGTATATCAGTCGCACCAGCGTGGGCTCTTTTCCTTACATGGCCGCCGGCCTTGTCATCAGTTGTACACGCACCACAACAATCCGACCACGACCCGATGAGATATTGGTTAGCACCGGATGACGACGCAGAGGGATTCGCGTTGGACCTTATGTGGTGATTTGAAGAAATAATCTGAACGCATCTGCTCGTATCACGGTGGCAATCAGTCAAGAAAAATGTTGCTTCCGTGCTATCTTGGCTTATGAATGTCCCAACTTAAAGGAGAACCGACGCCTTCGGACAAGTTTTGTCCATAATTTGTGAAATTGCTTCAAATGACTTCCACTGAGTGTATTTTACAAAGATGCCATCGCATATAGCTATATTGTACGTTTTAAGACTTTCACAGAATATTCAGGAAGTCTTGTTTTTGAGTTGGTGACGATTCCTGACGTCATGTTCTCCCGGTACCTATGTGGATTTCTTCCCAGATTCCAAAAAACATGCATGGTAGCTTGAATGAACGCTTTATATTTTCCCTAGGAGTGACTCTGTAAGTGTAGATTTTTTGTTGTTGTTTTTTGTGTGCCCTGCAATTGGATGTTCACGGTGTGCCTCGCCTACTTCCCAAAAACAGCTGGGATAGGCCCTCCATGACCCATATAAGGACACATCTGTTTGGATAACGAGAGAATTGATGATTTAGATGAGATTAGTAGAGAAATTTACATTTTACAGAAGCAAAAACAAAATACAGGAGCTTCTGTAAAGACAGCCACTCCCATCTTGAAGTAAAAAACTAAATAAAGAATTTAACTATCAATCAAAGTAATCTTATTTTCTGCACTATAAGGCATACCTAAAAGATATATTTTTGTCAAAAACTGGCCAATGCTCCTCATAATCCGGTGCGCTTTATGCACGCAAAACATTTTAAACTATGCCATTCATTGAAGATGCCCCTTATATCTATTAGCAATCTGTCTAGATAGCTATGTAGCTAGCTATCTATTAGCTATATGGCTATCTTACTGGTTAGCTAACTGTCTAGCTGGCCATCTATTAGCTATCTGTTAGCTAGCTAGCGTTCTATCTATTTGAGTTACTTCAGGGTTGAGTGAAAACTGGTGCATGTGGCTGCCGCTGCTCACCCGCAGACAAACTGATCCTGTGACTGTAAAGTGACCTTGAGAGTTTTGAAAGGCGCTTCTAAATGAAATGTATTATTATTATTATTATTATTATTATTATTATTATTATTATTATTATTATTATTATTATTATTATGCGGTGCACCCATTATATGGAAAAGGTTTTTAAATGTCATTCGTTGAAGGTGTGCCTTATATTCCAGAAAATACGGTAATTATTTTTTTTTTTTTTTCCATGCTAACAAAAAGAGCATGTTCTTCAGTTCGCTTCATGATACAACATTTCCCTTTTTCCGAACAGCAATAGATATTCAGAGGAATAAACAACGTACTCTTTTGGAACTGTGTGCTTTTAACAATGCTAAGCAAGGTCAATTGCCAAGTCGTATACAAAAGAAATCATTCAAACTTAAAATAAATCGTAAACCTGAACAAAGTCCTTCTTGGAAAATCAACGGGAAAATCAAGTCATTCACAATAAAAACAAACAAACAAACAAAACAAACCCTCACATCGGAAAACAAAAACACATACAAAATGAAAAGAAGCCTGCCTTGTAAACTTGTCCTGTGCAGATTCACGAGTGGAATGACATTATGAAATAAAACAGATCCTCCATTTTAAAAGTGTAACATGAACATGGTGTGGAAAATAGTTCACTTTAGGTGATGGATCACATCTGAGGTTTAATTTGAACTGTAAGTCCGAGAGGTCGACTGAAACATTGATTGACGTTTGCAACCTGTTGGCCTTACCTGCTGTCGTCTGAAGCGTATTCCTGACCAGGTTTCTTGATTATCCTCCTTAATGGTGGCCACTTTCCTTCTTCTTCTTCTTCTTCTTCTTGAGCTTTTGTTGTCCCGGGCCCAAAGTCTTCACAGGGGGTTTAAGAAGAAAAGGCAGGGAGGGGGCATCACACCCACTCACCCAGTGGCAACCCTAAGGCCCACCCTCTCGTATTTTTGCTTCTCTCCTCCTCTTCCTCCAACCCCGAACACCCTTCTACTCCTACCGTTTGCCCCGGCACACTTTTCTTCTTACATCCCTGGTGCTCTATTCTCTGTGAGGAAGCCTTCTGCCGGCAATAGAAGGGGAAGTGGGATTGTTTTCTGCCATTAATGGCCGTTCCGCTACCACGGTGGCCTTCCAGAGACGACGTGCCGAGTGTTGAGTTGTGAGGGTGCATACCTTTTCGAATACACAATACAATACATATTGATTTATATCAGTGGTTCTTAATCTTGTTGGAGGCACCGAACCCCACCATTTTCATATGTTCATTCACCGAACCCTTCTTCCAATGATTGTGCCAACTAACTGCAGTCTAGACTGCGGGGTGGACCTCTGTGGCAGAGGGTCCACCGAACCCCTGAGACCGACTCACCGAACCTCGGGTTTGATCGAACCCAGGTTAAGAACCACTGGTTTATATAGTGTTTTAACAACTGTGAAAGCGCTTAACATGGACATCTATCATATACAGGAAATAAAACAGTCACAAATATAGTAGAAAGCACCAGGGAGTAAAACGAAGATCAATTGGGAATCATTCTCAGTCGACTGCCACTTAGTGCAATATTAAGTTTTATTTCAAGCGCCTTTCAAAGCTCTCAAGGACACTTAGTCAAAGACAAGCATAGATACAATAAAAAGACAAACATAGATACAATAATAAATAAAATACATTTATAAATAGAAACAAGAGATAGAGCTACACAGAAAATGCAATTTGAAATAGGTGGGTTTTGATATGGGATTTGAAGGTGGGACGAGAATCGATGTTACGAATGTTGGGAGGAAGTGAGTTCAAGAGTTTGGGGGCAGAGCAGCTGAAAGCTCTGTCCCCCATCGTGCTGAGATGGGCACGGCGGGCACACAAAGGTGGAGGGAGGGAGAGGAATCTGAGGGAACGAGAGGGATTAGAAATTTGAAGAAGGTCAGATAGGTATGGCGGGCAAGGTTATGGATAGCTTTAAATTTATAACGAAGAATTTTAAAGTTGATTTTATATTTGACCGGGAGCCAGTGGAGCGCTTGGAGGACTGGGGTGATGTGGTGAACGGATGAGGTTCTGGTGATGATCCGGGCTGAAGAATTCTGGACTAGTTAAAGTTTGCGGAGAAGTTTCTGAGGGACACCAAGGAGAAGTGAATTGCAATAGTCAATCCGGGAGCTGACAAGACTTTGAACAAGGATAGCAGTGGTGTGAGGGGTGAGAGACATCTGCTTGGTTGTTGTATATGGGCGGACCGTGGTGGAAAATTGGGATTTGTCAAGCACTTTTGGAAAGCACCCACAAGTAGGGGTTTCCCTTCTGAAAACCAAATTATGTAAGCATGTCTATCGTAATTAGAATCTGATGAAAACCATCCAATTTTTAAAAATGTTTTAACTGTATCGATCTCATTATTTGGTGTGTCCTCCATTTCGAAGAAGCCCTCAGAGAGTGGATGTAAGCTGATGTCGAAAATAAAACTTATTTTCGACTCTGATGAAATCTTCTTTTGCTCACTCGTTCTTTGCGGACCCTAACTACCAAATGGTCTGGTGGTCTGATACCCCGGTTCTAAACTGTGAGGAAGTACTTCATTCTTTAACCCTTACCCCATGTCATGGCCCATAAATCTTTTTATTTTCATAAATGGCAAGTTGCAAAATCATTTTCTTCTGTTTTGTTCTTTGAGAAGAGATTAGAGTCCAATCGCGGCTCCGCAGGCACCAAATAAACTTGTGCAACAATGCACTGTTTGATAAATTTCCGCTGGTGGATGTTTTAGAAGATTACCAAGTGTAGCGATTAAAGTCTTTGAGTCTCTCCTGCCTTCGGTATACAGAAGAATATTTCCAGAAACTTCGCCCTACAATATATTGGAAATTGAAATGCCGTTTTTGTTGTTTCTGTGTTGTTTCTTTGTTGATTTATATTTTCATTTTTTAACTGATATCCACCTCATCAAGAGGTTGAGGATTAGAATCTTGGCTTGGGGCAGTCTGAAGAGTTTGCACAGTATCCTTGTGTTCATGTTGTTTTTCTCCGGCTACTTTGACTTCTTTCCACATTCAAGAAATAAGCATGCTCAATTTTTTTTAAGACTCTAACGTGGACATACTGGAGGTGTGAATGTTGTTTTTCTCCATATGTTCTTTGTGATTGAATGAGGCGAGCCTTCTGTGGTGACCTCACATAAAAAGCCAAAGAAGAAGCAAATCGTACTTGGGGAGCCATTTCTGTCAATAGTTTTTAAGCTTAAGTATGTGTCGTGGATTTGCATCAACTTTGTAAGGGGAAACACTTCTTTGTATTCTTTCTTAATTCGTCATAAGGATTTTGCAGTCTGGTTTCTTAATTCAGCGTGTCAAGAAAGTATCTTTTGATGATTAAAACGTGTTAATTTGTTCAGGCAACAAGATGAAAGGTTTCTTCTATCACTTCGATGTTGGAAAGTTTTTTTCCTATCTTGATCACAAATTCGAGTCAATTGAAATGTTTTATGAAAAATAGATACCGCAGAGTCGATACAGTTGCATATTACAATCATGCTTTTTATACTGTGTTTTTATACTTTGTACTATGTAGTTTTTTATGAAACTTTTTTTCCGTACATTTCAGTCTCCTGATATTTATGTTTGTGTATAGAATACTTTGTTTTATATTTTGAAAGCCTCTACCCCAGGGGTGTCAGTCATTTTTTGCCGCGGGCCACATTGTAGTTATGGTTTCCTCTCGAGGGCCGTTATGAATTTGGGGAACCCATTATAATGTTTAAATACCTTCAAATATTACATATAGAGCACACAGCAAATTAATGAATAACTCGTTTTCAAATCTGAAGTTAAGAATAATGACTTTTATTGTGGTTGACATCCAAAAATATGACATTTTGGCTCAGATTTTAGCAATCATCATGGAATTCAACAAGTTTGATTTGCTTTCGCGGGCCGAAAAAAATGATGTGGCGGGCCGTATTTGGCCCGCGGGCCTTGACTTTGACACCTGTGCTCTACCCTTTTCTATTTTGCTGCTGTAGATTGTAAATTTCCCCATTGTGTGACTATTAAAGACTTTATGATTCTGATAAACAAACAAACAAACAAACAAACAATAAATAGATAAATAAATAGATAAATAAATGAATGAATAAATACATAAATTAATAAATAAATATGCAAATTAATAACTATAAAAATAAAGAACGCACACACCCAAAAATGAATAAATAAACTACTACACAAATAAATAAACAAATAAATAAATAGATAAATAAATAAATTAAAAATAAATAAATAAATCAATTTTCGAATCCGCTCAGATCAGGGCAGATGGACTGCAGCACCGGTCGTAGTTTCCAGTTGAGAGCAACTAGATTTGGAATCGGGAACTAATTATTCCAATCTGTCACAATCATGAAACCTGAACGAGAGCCACTATTTGATGGAAAAAGTCCCGAATGTCAGGATGCATTAGTGTAGACCCTCTCAACTACCAACTCCCTCCCTCAAGCCTGCTGTTCCGCCTGGCACGCGGCCTCGGCGGGCCAAGGTTTGACGGACATGTGTTCCTAAACATGGCGCCCTAAGAGAAAGCCCGAGCGAGGTCCAGAGCGGGAACACTAAATGGGTTGCCAAGCTCAAGGTTGTTTTGTGGGTAGAGAACCCGAGTCTACGTCTACGGGATGTCACTCGGCACTGCGCATCGGCGCAGAACTGAATAAGAGCACTGGCATGTTGTTGTTTGCCATTTGAGCTGTCAATCACACTTATTTACTCAACTTCCCATCCACACTATATGGAAAACGACTAAAGGACAGAGTGAACATTCCCAGCTGTTTTTGGGGGCTCTGAATGAGATTATTATGCTTGGATATAGTCGACATCACTTGAACCCGCTCATTATTCATGGTAGTCTTCATTTAGATCTGTACACAAACTGAATCCTCAATGTTTGGATAAAATCTATCAGTGGTCGAGACCTAATTTGTTCAGATTGTGAAATATTTTTCCAATATAGGAAGCAATGTAAATTGAAAGGAACTTTGAATGCCCACCTGAAAATATATCCGTTAATGCTAGCTCAAAACTAACCTAAACCTTTGTCAGATGTCAGCAAATTCACCAAATGCTCTGGTGTAACCGTAAAAATAAAGGCTGTATTATGTAACAATGTGCTAATACGTTATTTAAATAAATTCCCCAGAGCTGTCGAATGTTTCAAACTGTCCATATTTTGTAACAGAAATCTCTGAATGTCATAACGGCTAAAGCATAGTGATGCGCTATCGTAATTACAGTGTTAATCACGATTCCTTTTCACAACACCTCACTTCCCATGATAGCTCCAGTAACAGCAGTTTTGCTTATGATGAGGACGCTAGAAAATGAGCCCAAAGTTAGCTGAAAGCTAATGGCTTTTCTTGTCTTGTGGGTGGGTGGCTGGATGGAGGGGTGGCTGGATGGATGGGTGGGTGGATGGATGGGTGGATGGATGGATGGTAGGTAGGTAGGTAGGTAGGTAGGTAGATAGATAGATAGATAGATAGATAGATAGATAGATAGATAGATAGATAGATAGATAGATAGATAGATAGATAGATAGATAGATAGATATTAATCAGTTTTGTACAATGCCTGGATTTTAGTGAGCTCAGTACACAGTCAGAATCATTAATGCAATTGTACTGCTAGTTATTAATAGTTACTATATTTACCATTCGGACCATAACCCTAAACACCCCAACGTGCTGTAATTAAGCCATCTAAATTTGAGCCTTACCAACAGTAAAGCCTTCTCCCAACAATAGGGATACTCCACCCAGTATCTGGTAGTACAGTACTTTCATGGTCATCATCATTACTGACAGTTGGGTTATTATTACGCCCGTGCTGACAGGCCAGGCAGAGCAAAAGAATGGCACTGGTCGATGGCAGTAAATGAGCCGGGGGGCTACATGGCTCATAATAGAGTGACTAAGCTTCATGTGAACAGGTGAAGGAATGGAGGAGGACGACGTCAAATGTGGTCGGTGGATGGATGTGTATTTTTGACTTGTCATTCCTGTTTTGGAATCCATGCCGTCTTTCAAACACTCATTGTGGATCAATGCTATTCTTACCGGCTGAACTCTGAACCCGATGGATGACTGGTATGTCCCACGTTGGCAAGCGAGATGTGCAGTCGATGAATAAATGAGTCACACGTTTGATATGACGCAGTTTTGGTGGAGCATTCGCTTCTGCTTCTGGTCGCCATAATTGACATCAATTCACAAGATTGAATTAAATTTTTTTTGTAGCGTCTTTGCTTACGTGCCCATTTTAGTGCCACCCACTGGATGGGAGGTGTATTGCAGCTCCTTCTGCCTAGGTTCCTTACTTCATTTGTGAGGTTTACGTACACACGAAAATGTTTGAAACATCTTAGTTTTCGGGATCTAATGTACTACCACTCTCGAGGACTTGGACACTGCACGAATTAAGACAAGACTGCGGAAAAATCCTACTGGACCCTCCGCACCCTGCCCACCACCTTTTCCAACTACTCCCCTCAGGCAGGCGCTACCGATCCATGCACATCAAATCCAGCAGACATTTCAACAGCTTCTTGCCCTTAACTCTCTGAACAGCAACTATAACTTTTTCGTGCCTCTTTGAAATTTTGCACAAACCTGTCGAACAGCATCCCGTTATAATTATTGTAGCTCCAGCTCTGAACTCACTTGAACAGTTGTCTGCTTGATACTTTGCACATTGTCTCACAGTTGTTACTGAGAGGTACAATTTATATTAAGGAATTCTATTAGATTAGATTAGATTAGATTAGATTAGATTAGATTATCATTTACATTCCCAAAATATATGTTTCCTTGCCTTGAATTCGATTTGTCTTTTGCTAGGTTCCTATTCATCTTCACAATGTCACAGTGTCCACTTTTGCATTGTTGTAGTTGTGAGTTGGTGTGATGGGTCCATTCAATGCGGCATCAGAATCAGAATCAGAATACCTTTATTTATTTATTCTGATTCTGATTCTGATTGCAGTTTCCTGCAGTACCATTTTCAAATCGGAAATTAATACAAATCAAGTGGTCCTACTACTAAGAGCTGATAATGAACAGATAGTCTTTTAGGTTCAATTGCCTCCAGTGGAGCCCAAGTTGTCGTAAAGTGTCCATTTCTTCTGCAACTCCCCAACATCAGCATTCTTTTAATTGAAATTATTTGCCCCATTACAAAAAAAAAACACTCTGGCTTTTCGAACAGATTAACCCAAATGAAAGCCAACACAACCTCGTAACCCAATTGTCGGTTCCCTTCCCACTCTCAGAAGGGACACGGTTATCAAGATGTGAATTGAGCCGGGAGGAAGTATGCTCTCTTAACGCCACTTCCACTTGCCACCACCCCGCCCTGTTGTCGCCCTGTTCCTCCCCCCCGTCACCAGTGTGCACTTCCAGCATCCCTTCGAACAGCCAAGGAGAATGAACGGCCTAACAAATGCAGGAAGAAGGATATCTCTAAGAAGTCCTCAGCCTAGACAAGCGACATGTTTGTGTTTGTGGGAGTGTGTGAACTGATTGACTTTGTCTCTACACTGTTATGCGTATCGAGACCCATGTTTTTACGTGTTCGCCATACATCCTGAAAAACAAACAACATATGAAGGACCGCATTGTTCTGGGCTGTCGGGGCAGCTGGTCGTAAGCAAAAGTCAACTTCTAGTACAGAGATGGACAAACTAACATGACACAGAACATATTTAGCATTTTTTGTCTCTTCATGCATCCATCCATTTTCTGCACAGCTTTTCCTTACTAGTTTCACGGGTGTGTTTGAAGAGTTTCCAAACTGACTTTGGGCGAGAGACACCCTGAACCGGTTGCCAGCCAGCCAGTCACAGGTGCACTGCTCACTCTCTTTGAATAGACCAGTTCAAGTCAACCGATTTGGAGGACACTGAAGATAAAAACATGAATAAGTGTGCTAACGTTCTGCATATTCTCAGTTTAATAAATGGTAGCGACGTCAATGTTTTATAACTTCCCACCCGCGCAGGCTATTGTTCATTGGAGGAAACAGCATTCATTTTAACACACTTGCCGCTAGCGGTGGTGGTCGACATCGGCTGTTCTCACTGCGCCACATTTCGATAACATTGTTTCAAACAGCCAACCGACCGAGGCGGCCAGACGGCGTGAAAACTTGTAAAAACCAGTCCCTGACACACAACCTATTAGGTGTGTTACCTTCTTCTGTAATCTTTCTTAACCTCGACCAACTACACTTGCTGACACATGCACTGTACACAGTGCAGGGGTCTGTGCTCCCGTGCCTGATCCCATTTGTGCTTTGGGTGCATTCTTTTAAATGTTAAATCATTTCAAAGGCACTTTATGGATAATGATGGGGAATGTTGGAATGCTATTAAAGTGTATGGGATCATAATTTGAGATATTTATGTTTCAAACTAATAATATAGGCAGTGTCTGAAACTTATGACAAAAAGTTAGCGGACACCAGGGCAGACAACTCTGAAAAGTTGCCCGCCAGGCCATAAAGTTGCCTGCCCCATTGATCACAACTTGAAACACAATAAGACGACTACAGTAAAGTCTCGTTATATCGATATCGGATATATCGATAGTCCCGGTTATATCGATACTATTTCTATGCACGCACGGAGAAAATTACATGCAGACAGGGTCGGATATATCGATAGTCCCGGTTATATCGATATTTTTTCGGACTCCCTTGAATATCGATATAACGAGACTTTACTGTAATTGCAAAAAAAAAAAAAAAACTTTGTTGCAAAGTATACATTATTTTTTTTAAATTAAGGAAGTACCTACCACAAATGCTCCCTTGATTAATTGATGGTAAATATCCCTTGCTGAAGATTTTGCCCCAGTTGTGGTTTGTCGTCATGGTGCACAATGCAATGTTTGCGTTGCGTTGTCTGCTGAAAGCCACGTGGACTCCTCTTTCTAAGAGCCTTTCAAAACTCTCAAGTACACTTTACAGTCACGGTATAGTCCGAAGCACGAAACAAATTGCCAAACGAACAATTTGCATAATCGGCACGGCAGCCAATCAGAAGCCTGTTTCGTGCTTTGGACGGTACCGTGACTCTAAAGTGTACTTGAAAGTTTTGAAAGGCGCTTAGAAAGAGGAGTCCACATGGCTCGTAGCGGTTTGCTTGTAGCTTTTGCTTTATTGAATAAAACAAACATTCGATTTGAAAAAAAAGAAAGTTTTTTTTCTTGAAGAAGTTGTCGGCCACCTGGACGTTTTGAAAGTTGTACGCCCGATGTAAAAGTTGTAGACTTTATTACAAACACTGATATAGGCAATGATTAATCAATTCAATTGGTGCTTAAGGCCAAGGTTGGATAGTTGTGTTAGTTCGGAAGGGGGGAGTCGTGGGGATGGAGGTTGAACCCTACATAATCCTGTAAAACATCAAATCTCACGCAGCACCAACATCCTCTCTCCTTGCTCTGACCTCCACCCAGCCCTCCGGCATTGTGCCGACACACTCAGAACGGAAGTTGTCCTTCCACTTCTCCCATGCGCCTTCCAGGACAAGGACAATAGTCTCAAAGCCTTCCTGTCACAGCGAAAGTGAGGTGCCGCTAAAATAATGTTTCATGGCTCATCGTTGCACTGGAAAACTCCCAGGTGTCTCTTGGGGCACAAAGATAAGAAAATAGTGGGTTTTTTTTTAATTGGTTCGTCTGCCATGTAATATGCAGCATTTTCACAGCCCGCTTTGTTCAACGGAAAGATAGGTGCTGTTGGACAGTCTGCGGCTTGGAATTGAAGCGGATTTACGTGGGACAGATGTGAGCCAATCTGTTTCCGTCAATGGATGCTACAGCTTCGTGTTTGCTTTCTACATTTAGCTTGTAGCAGACGTGCACATTTGACCATGTCGTCCCTGATCCACTGCTGAAAAGGATGCTTTGATCCTCTACTCTTTCATCTAGAACTGCTTCACACAACAAAGAGGGTGCAGAAAGTGCTTAATATTGAGTGACTGTGTCTTTGTGTTGCCATATTTTTTTGTTATTTGTTTTTTTGTTCTTTTGAATTCAAGATGGCATCGCAAGGGTGGCCTTTCCAGCAGCTCCTGTATTTTGGTTTTCCACTTCTTCCTTTCCTTTCCTGTTCTTTCCAGAATTTTGCTGCTGTGAAATATACATTTCTCCACTGCAAGACTAACAAAGGCTAATCCAATCCCACTGTAGCATCAATAAGCATCAATCAATGAAATGATGTGGAATTTGCATGTTGTCTTGTTATGCTTGTTATGTGTCTTTTCTCTGGGTACTCCAGTTTCCTCCTACATTTCGCAAAACATGCATGGCAGCTTAATTAAAAAAAAAACTTTCAATTGTCCCTGTCACATTTGGATTGACAGCTAGGAGTGGGGCCACGCCTCCCCGCTTCCACCACCTGCTGACAATCCCCTCATTAAGACACTGGGTACATATACGGGACGCTGTCAGCTTGTATGCACCGGATTACTGGATTTCGCCTCTTCACCCGCCAGTACCCAGGTCAGACGCTATCTTCGGTGCTCGTGTATTACCCGGTCCCCCCCTACTTCCCATAAATTGTGTCGTCTATCGGGATTGAGCCTCTTGCCCCACCGTGTGGGAGTTGTTTTTACCATTGGTGTAGTACACGGGTCTGTGTTCCCCTTGCCCCCCTACTCGTCTATTTTCTTGTTATTATCCTGGTCCTCTTTTTGGGACCAGCACCTTGTGTTACTACTCATTAAACTATCTGCTCGGATCTGTCAGTCTCTGTCGATTGCTTTGGGGATCCAGATACAGTGGTACCTTGGCTTACGAACTTAATTGGTTCCCAGACAGAGTGTGTAAGGTGCAAAATGTGTCTCCCAAAAATTAATTTCCCATACGAAACTATTAAAATGAGAATAATCCGTTCCCAGGTCCCCATAAAACATAATTTTCTATTTTCTAATTTTCTAAGCCTTAAAACTACACAAAATATACCGTATTGTATGTATAATAAATGTGCTATGGTATTATAATTAAATAAATAAACTGTACTGTAAATAAAGTCGTTTTATTGACCTTTGTGATGGTCGTTGATGGCTTGATGGAATGGAGTGGCCGGTTTCCTCAGCATTAAACACTTGATGAGGAACGTAACCTTCTTCTTTCATCATCTTGAGGAATGATCCCTTGTAGGTGCTTTCTCTGTGATAATTTTATCTAGTTCCTCATCAATTGTAAATTTCTCCACTGCGAGACTAATAAAGGCAAATCCAAATCCAAATTGTGTTTTGTTTAGCTGGTTTGATAGCTTTTTGCATCAAGTGTACCGATGGCTTGTGCGGGTTGTTTGTGGAGCCTGACTGATGGGATATTTTAACCTTGCATTCTAAGTCTACACTCTGCCTTTGAACTATCAAAGTTGAAAACTCTCTCACGGTCGTCTGCCTGTCTCTTTAATGTTTTATTATGTTTAATTAACCACCTCCCCTCACTGCTGCGTTCTTGGCCAATCACGTGGCTTTAACCGACGACTGGGGGCGGGATATAGAGGGCCAAAACAAGCCGGCTGCCATTTTGTTGTTAGAAGAATTGGCTCGTTCGCGAACGACACATCACTCTTTGAGGCAGCTCTGTGTGTATCCCGAAAAAAGGTTGTATGGCAAGGTAAATTTTTTTGTAAATTTAACGTTCGTAAACTGAAAAGTTCGTAAGCCAAGCGGTTCATGAACCAAGGTATCACTGTATTCAATTTTGGTCTTACGAGTCGGCTGTTCTCTGCCTCGATCGGAACGTGACAGTCCCTAGGTGTGAGTTTGAGTGCACTTCGATTGGCTGGCAACCAGTTCAGGGTGTAAACCATCTACTGCTCCGAAGACAGTTGGGCTCGGCTTCAGCACACCTGTGACCCTTTTGAAGAAGTTATATTATACTGGTGATTAACTGCCTTGGACTTTCATATGCCATCTTCTTGTCATGGTTGTTCAGATGGATGTGTGCCGCCCAGAGGCATATTATGAAGTTTTTCTGTTTTTTGGGACAAGAGTGTTACTTCTGTACATTCTCTATAAAACTTGACTATTCAAAATCCTATGAATTCACCCTTTGTAGAACCCTCACAGATGATGCAGTTCAACCAAAACATCTGGACGATATGCCGTAAAGATTACATTTTCCTCACGCATTGCGTCACGTTGGATGTTAGCAAAGCTCATGAGACTTTAGGTCACAAAGGTTGATATCTTCTCTGTGTCTTTTTCTGTTTGTTTTTTTTAATTTAGTTTTTTTGTGATTCCCCTGTGGCAAGACCAATAATCAGATGGGTTTTCAGCAGACTCTTATGTAATGTAATGACTTTGCAAAACCCATTTGGAATTTCCATTTTGCTCTTGGCGCCTGTTGGGAAGCCCGGCGTACGTGTGGGAGCTTGCACTATCATCTTGGACAGAAAATATTATTGGTGTTTTGTATTTGACTAAAAATATCAGCCTGCGTGTTTTGGGGATTTTAGATGCTATAAAACGTTTTTCTGATGTCAGTTAGGAAACAAAAAAATTGTGTTGGTTGTCCTTTAACGGACAACCGACATCTCCGGACAAGTTGTGTCCATAATTTGTAAAATCGCTTCAAATGACTTCTACTGAGTGTATTTTACAAAGATTTCACCGCATATCGTTATATTTTATGTTTTAAGACTCACGCTGAATATTTCGGAAGTCTTGTTTTTGAGTTGGTGATGAGTCCTCACCCTACGTCACTGAAGGAACGCCCCTCACCGAGAAAGGACATACCTTGCATCACATCAATGCATTTTACCGTACTTTGTTTGGTCTGAAAACTTTGTGTTGATCCGTGTTGATGCCGAAATTAGAATGAAAACACATAAATAACGCGATGGTCAATCGTTGTGTGTTGCGCCAAGACTTCTACAGTGTATTTGATGTTCGCTTACAAAACATCCCAGGAGACAATTTACATAGAGATTTGTCGCCCTCTTCTGCCTTTTTTTGGGTACTGTGAGTACTAAAGAGTTTGTCACTACATTTCTCTCCAGCTGCATCAAAACGACCAGAATAAATTATTCATTTATTTGCAAACATGTATGCTTTCCTCTTCAGAACTATTTCAATCATATTCATAACTGGATGAGTAACAAGAAAGCATCTTCTCCTAATCTGAAGCCATTGTTTTGATTCTATAGCAAGGCAAGACGTCCTGGCGTGACGTCACGAACAAGGAGGCGGGACTTTCTGAAACTGAAACTTTCTGAGGTCATTTTGATGTAGTTTTGGGAAACTTTAAGTCATTTTTATTGGTGTTTTGCATTTGACTAAAAATATCAGCCTGCGTGTTTTGGGTGTTTTAGATGCTATAAAACGTTTTTCTGATGTCAGTTAGGAAACAAAAAAAAATGGTGTCCGTTGTCCTTAAAGGATTACTCTAGGAAGCAGAAGCAAATAGCTCCTTCCTCTCACTTTTCTCAGTTACGATTGTACATGCTTCCATTATTTTTGGGATACGTCACTTATGTCAATATGGTTGTAATTATTTACTCAGCAATAATAAAAATTATTCTCTTTCCCTCAGGGTTGCCCACTATGACAGGAAAGAACAAGCCACGATATGCAGGAAGTGAGGGGTCAGCACAGAGGAATGTGGGGACTGGCGAGGCAGGTGAGAAAGTCCGTGTTACGGCGATCACATGGCCATCTCATTGCGTCCGTCACTGGCCCAAAATACAAAAACAAGTGGCTCCAAACAGATGAGCGGTGTAAAAAAAGAAAGCCAAAACGGCACAAAGAGAAGAGCCAGAGGGGGGTTTTTGTGCACGGCGGACACAAAGACACACACACGCTCACAATTCACTTTTCAAGCTATACAAACAAACTGGTATTTGTTTGTCTTGAAGCACAAACCTGCGCTCTGAGGTCTCAATGTCGCGCCGTGTCACGGGGGGCTCAGCGCTGCCCTGAGGTCACAGCTGATAGCATCTGCTAAATCTCACTTTGAATGCCTCATTTCTGTGTGTGGCGAGGTCACGTCGCCGAGTGGGTTAAATGGATGCCAAAATTGATGATCTTTTCAAACCTTTTTTGAGCTCTATTTTTTTTTTGGGGGGGGGGGGGCACGAGATCTAATGAAAAAGCCAAATTGGCATTGTCATTTGCAATGGTGGCCTAAAAATATCTGAATCATAGATTAATGTGAATTATATTTTGTCCATGAATTCTTGTGAACTTATTCACTGCCGGACAATGTGCAAAAATGTATCCACTCTAGTGCCAGGGTTTTTGTCATTGTCACTCAAATTACAGAACCTACAGAATATTGAGTTTTAGGACAACATAAACATTCAATACAGCGTTAGAAACCTGAGACGGTCATCAGAAAAAAAAGTTAATTCCTGGAGTTATATGAGTTAATTCTGGAGTTATATGAGCTTGAAATGAGGATGGCTGTCCAAAATACAATGCAATACATACATATTGGTTTTCATAGCATTTTAACAACAGCTAAAGCTAACATGGAAAAAAAGGAAAATCCTGACTCGTCGTAGAAGGGAGAAAAAACATTGCCAGAGGCCACGGCCAGTGTTTTATGGGAACGTAAACAAAAAAAAAAAAAAAAACAAACCCCGAACAAATTCGGTAATGGCGCTCTACGTCATATTTTCAATTCCCGAATAAATTTGGGAATGGCAGTGAATGAGTTAAAGGGGAAATTTAAAGGACTTCTCAGAACAATAATGGCTGCAACAGGAAGATGGCAAGAATGAAAACCTCAAAACAGAAGACGGTGAAGGGATGGCCTGCTGCCATCGGGTAGGAGACTGCGGAGTCTCCGAGCCAAGACCAGCAGGCTCAACGACAGTTTCTGCTACCATGCAGTCTGGAGACTCAACTCCCTCCCAGCCCTGCCCCCCTGACCCTTCCCACTGCCACACTCACCGAACTCTGAGTACACGCTACATGCTGTACTATCATCCTCAACTGTATTTTTTGGGGGGGGGGGTTCTGCAAGACCTCACTTCAACCTTTTTTTTGGGCATTACTACACTACGTCACTTTACATAAGACACTACCTCACTTTACATACGTCACTACCTCACTTTACATAAGAAACTATCTCACTTTACATTCAGAAATTACATGTATTGTCTGTTGTCAATTGTATGTCTTTTTTAGCCACGTTTTAAGTGCCTTGCACGCTAGGTCCGAGAGGACATTAATTTCATCTGTGCTGTACGTCATGCGTATTAGCATATTTGACAATAATGCTGATTTTGATCACACATATTTTATTTTTTTCCCCGTTTATTAGCAGGCGATGCATATCTTGACATAGTCAAAAAAACAAGACTGTAATAGGTAAATTAATTTCAGTCATTCTTCAAATACATTACGAGCAAACCACCATTACTGTCGGGATAAGTTGTGTTCTGATTGAGCCCAATGATTCATGCTGAGCAACAAGTACCCACAAAATATGAGCAAGTTAAAGAATCTGATAAATTCTCTTCTTCAAAATATAGTGTGGTATCTGTGTTGGAACAAAAAAAGTCCCACCACACCTTAAAAGAGAGTAGCTTTATTTATTTTTTATGTCAAAATAACCCTAGCTGCAACCAATCAAAGCTACGATATGCCTTATGACCTAATAAGGTCATCGCACGAGTTCGTCACTTCCTGTCCTACAAAGGCCACTGTTAACAGGAAGCGGCAGATCGCCTCACGATATGTTTGTTAGCGTGTTAGCATTCTGGTCAGCGGCCAGTAAGTGCCCTGCCTCGGAGGTCTAATCTAGCCTCACGCCTCACTGCATGCGCTCAATAGCGTCCGCGCCCTCCATCATGACATCATGTCTTTGTGTAAAATCCTACTTCCATTCACGGGCCCACTGTAGGGCTTAGCATCCAAACGTCCTCTATACCAACACGCGGCCCTTTAAAGGGAAACCCAGTGGATAAACCAGAGGTTCAAACATGGCCGCCGTCCTCCGACACGAAACAAGCCTGCCCGTAGGCCGGAAGAGAGTGAGGTTGTGAGCTTTTTAGATATTGACTGTTATTCGCAAGAAACATCTATTCAATTGTAGTGATTTGTTTCCTTTTAATAATCACAGCCTTAAAGGACAACTGACACCATTTTTTTGTTTCCTAACTGACATCAGAAAAACGTTTTTATAGCATTTAAATACCCAAAACACGCAGGCTGATATTTTTTGTCAAATGCAAAACACCAATAAAAATGCGTTAAAGGGTCCCAAAACTACTTCAAAATGACATCGGAAATGGCGAGTTTCTGAAGGTCCCGCCCCCTCGTTCGTGACGTCACACCAGGACGTCTTGCCTTGTTCTGGAATCAAAACAATGGCTTCAGATTCGGAGAAGATGCTTTCTTGTTAGTCATCCAGTTATGAATATGATTCAAATAGTTCTGAAGAGGAAAGCATAAAAAAAGTGTGAATATCCCAAAAATTAATTTCCCATAGGAAACCATTGAAATGAGAATCCAATCCCAGGTCCCCATAAAACATAATTTTCTACTTTCTAAACGAGATGCGGATTGAAAAGTAGTTTATTTAAAAATAGTAATTACCCGCCAAATCTTCTCTTCTGTCATCCAATTAATCCAAGCCCTCAACCGCTAGCTTTCCCCTCACCCGCCTCCCACTAAACTTGGTCAAGTCCAGCCTCCCATATTTGTTTCCTCTGATATCAACTATTGTTCTCTTCAATGGCATCAAAATAATTCATTTCGAAATGTCTCAAGGGCCACGTGATCTTGCAACACTTGAGCAGCTTGAACAGCCTTAATGGGTCTTTCTGGTCTGGTTTTCATCCACAGAACCGTCCTGCAACTTTCTCAAACGAAAATCATGAATGGCCTACTTATCACAGCTGGTGTCGGTTAGATTTTTGTCCTCATTTCTCTTGTGCACATCAGATCTTACATCGCGTCCTCCTCAATTCGCTCATCCCCTTTGGTATCACTCACATCCCTTTCTGTAACTTCCATTTATATCTTATTTAGTTCATCCAGTGGATGTCTTCAACGACCCTTCCCCAGTCACTTCGGGTATGCTTCAGGGCATCATCCTGGGGCCATTGGTCTTCCTTATTTACCTCCTCCTCATCAGACTCATTTTATGAAAATGTAGTCTCGTTTAAGCATTCTAATCTTTGTAAATCTAATCTCTTTCGTGTCTTCTGGCTATAGGACCATAGTCTATATTTCTTGGAAACCCAACATCTCATTCACACCCTGCTCTCTCACCTCGTGCTGATTAGAAATGAACCTCTGGTTCATCTCAAACTTTATGAAGTCAAACCCATCATCCATCTCATAATATTGTCGCTTAGTTTTCCCTTCCCCTCAAGTCAAAAGTCTAATCCAGAACTTTACCTATTCTCTGTGATCCCCCTGAATAGTCCCTTCACAAGGTTCAATGGGTCCAGAACTCTTCTTGGTGTATATTCACCGACACCAATGAATTTTAGCAGCAAATTGAAACAAACGTGTCAGTGGTTACAACTAATGATGTGCACGAGCATTCAGGCGTTATAAACAAACCAACCACCTGACCAAGCGGCCAAACTGGAACGTTACAGCAATGGTGGACATTCCTTACATTCCAACTAATATGAATTCACACACACATACACACACACACACACACACACACACACACACACACACACACACACACACACACACACACACACACACACACACACACACACAAACATGCACAGGAGGTCTAGCAGACCCCAGAGTGTAAATACTCACACAATGTTGCATATAAATATCTCAATGCTGTTGTTTTTCTCTTGTGAAACTCTGCTGGATGTGTTTCTGCCTGATGCTCATTTGTCTGTTTCATTGGGTCACAGTGATCTTCCACGACACCTAATGTTCCAGTCCCCTAACCATTTTTGAGGACACATTCATTCATTTTTTCAATGATGTTCTTGAACCTTCAAGTGAAGCAATTGTGGAAACCCTGCGGGGCATGGACGAGATGCGATTTATTCCTGCCTGTTGTACAAGTGTAGGTAAAAATAAAACTCTTGAAGGAACTGTTATAAAGATCTTAACATATATTTTGTTTGTTGCTTCTTGCATTTCTTTTGTATTTGGTATGACCCTCATGTCATCGAATCCATCCTGTGTTCTTCCATCACCGTTTGGTTCGGGGCCGCCACAAAAATGGACAACATCCGACTTCAACGGACAGTTAGGACGGCGGAAAAAATCATTGGCACCGCCCTACCCACTCTCGAGGACTTGCACACTGCAAGAATCCAAACTAGGGCGCGGAAAATCCTACTGGACCCTCCGCACCCTGCCCACCACCTTTTCCAGCTACTCCCCTTAGGCAGGCGCTACCGATCCATGCGCACCAAATCCAGCAGACATTTAAAGAGCTTCTTCCCCCAAGCCATTAACTCTTTGAACTCTTTCAACAGTAGCCAAAATGGAACTGTATAGTGCCACTTAGCAGTTTTTTTTTTTTACGACGATACTAGTGCAGCGTGTTCTACCGGAAACAAATTCCTTGTGTGTTCTACATACTTGGCAATAAAGATGATTCTGATTCTGATTCTGATAAGAACTGAAATGGCCAAAAGGTTTGGTCTTGTATTGCCTTGGTCCTGGTCTTGATATCTTTTCCTCTCCATACAATCTGGTCTGCCAAGTACCTCGATCCTGGTCTGTGAAGTACTCAGTCTAGATCTTGTCTTGGTCTTGGTTTTTGTCTTTGTATTATCAACGTCTTGGTAGCTCGGTAGCTGTCCATCATGATGATGACGACGCTTGCTCCAAGGGAGGGAGGTTTTGGGGGGAGTAGGATTGGGGTATTAAACTTGCGCAAAGGTGAGGGTGTGGGTGCACAGTCCTCACTCCCACCATCTTCACTCCTACTAGGTGAGCTTCAAGTGGCATGAGAACACCTATGACCACCTTTTTTCTGTCAGGAGTTGCAGGGGGCTGCCGGTAGTCCGGTCTGTTGGACTCCGCCTATGCCTACCCACAGGTGCGGGGTTGAGATCACTCTTTGCTTGGCTTCTACCCTTCGACCTGTTCGGCTTGGGTGACCCTGCCAGAAGTACCAGACTCTGGCCGACATAGCTCTCTGGAGCATGGAGACGCGCAAAGTGCCTCAGCATGATAAGGTGGTAATCCCAGTTGAGGCACCGACGTCTTGGTATGGACATGTGCAATCTACTTGTGTCGACCTTCCCTCTTGCAAATTTCCCCATTGGGGGACTATTAAAGGCTTTCTGATTCTGATTCTTCTTAGAGTTGTTTGTCTTTACCAGAAAACGTTTTAGAAACTCTCCTTCATATCCGAAAACCTCTCAAACAGAGTTTGACTGCGGACCAATTATCAAGTGTTAAAACATGCCCTGTGTTACCCAATGTGCACTTTGTCGTAAGCCTGTTTGCTTTCGAGTTCCACTCATATTCATCGCAGAAATCCCCAACGCTCCTTTTGTTAGTGCCCAAGGACACATACCGTGTGTCATCCGTGCGTGACTTCGCTAACATTTGGCAGCAACGGGTTCAGGAGTACCACACAGAATGTTTTGGGAAATTGTTCCGGACCCCTGTGATGCGGTGGTCCCGGTGGGCCAGTGGTCCAGCATCCATGCTTGCCACGGCAGCCTGAGGCCTGCACCCCATACATCCCCGCTTGGGCTCTGTTGATCCTATTGTCTCTCTGCGTCACCACACGTCGCCCCGGCAAATAAAGGCCGTCTGGCTCCAAGCTTAAACATCGCAGCAAACTCAAAACCAACCATCAGAGCCGATTCATTCACATCTGCTCAGTGGGGCGACAAGGACAGGGCTTTAGGTGGGAAAGAGGGCTGAAAAAAGTTCACTTTTCCCCGCCGGGTGCCAAGAGAACGGGACAGGACTCAACTTCGAGGGAGCCGCAGCTGTGGCAAGTGGCCCATTTCATTTCGATTTAACGTCTATCTGAGCGTATGCGAGATCAGTTTACGTGCCCAGACATTTTTTTCGGGTACGGTGTTAACTTTTCATCAGGTTATTGTGGTTTGGAGTTGTTTGACCGCTGACGCAATAAGAAGCAACATGTTGCCCGTCTTCATCAAAGTTTGAACTGTGAAGGGTTTCACAACGACGTAACAAACCACGTTGGCGATTCTATGGTTGAATTGACTCACTTTTTTTTTTGTTTTCAAAGAATGTGAAACTCAACCTCGCAAGCTAAGATTTCTATTCGCAATGCGCAAAAGTTTAGTTCACAAAGTCATCGGAGGATACCATTGGATGGCAGGATATTTTTGGAATTTCAATGTTTATCTGTCGATCATTTTCTTACACATGACACTCCTTTGTGCACCCCAAACCCTCCCCCCACCCCACTTGTCCGGCCTGCCTAAACCATCCCTCCCTGCCCTGTCCGCACCCTCCGTGTCTCTCCCTACCCCACCCTTCATTCTGCAGTGCTACGGACCGATCATGGGTGACTGGAGCTTTCTGGGAAATATTTTAGAGGAAGTCAATGAGCACTCGACGGTGATTGGCAGGGTGTGGCTCACGGTTCTCTTCATCTTCCGCATCCTCATCTTGGGCACGGCAGCGGAATTCGTGTGGGGCGACGAGCAGTCCGACTACGTGTGCAATACGCAGCAGCCCGGCTGCGAGAACGTGTGCTACGACGAGGCCTTCCCCATTTCTCACATCCGTCTGTGGGTTCTGCAGATCATCTTTGTGTCCACGCCGTCCCTGGTCTACGTGGGCCACGCCGTGCACCACGTGCACATGGAGGAGAAGCGCAAGGAGCGCGAGGAGGCGGAACTTAGTCGGCAACAGGAGCTGAGCGAGGAGCGACTCCCGCTGGCACCTGACCAGGGGAGTGTCCGCACCACGAAGGAGACCAGCACAAAAGGAAGCAAAAAGTTCAGACTGGAGGGCACTTTGCTAAGGACCTACATCTGTCATATCATTTTTAAGACACTCTTTGAGGTGGGCTTTGTGGTGGGCCAGTACTTTCTGTACGGCTTCCATATCCTGCCGCTGTACAAATGCAGCCGTTGGCCTTGCCCTAACACGGTAGACTGCTTTGTGTCTCGCCCCACAGAGAAAACGGTCTTCATCATTTTCATGTTGGCTGTGGCCTGCGTCTCACTCTTCCTCAACTTTGTCGAGATCAGCCACCTGGGCCTCAAGAAGATCCGTTTTGTTTTTCGCAAACCGGCGCCTGCACCGGGACAGGGCGAAGGCAAACCCCTGGCCCCTTTGGCAGTGTCCTCATTGCAGAAGGCCAAAGGTTACAGGCGGTTGGACGAGGAGAAAGCCCCCCCTATAACCCACCTCTACCCACTGGCGGAAGTGGACATGGAGGCAGGCGGTGGGTCCCCACCCTTCCATGGGCTGGAAGAGAAGGCTGAGGAGGAACTGCCCATGGGGGACATACCCAAAGCGTACGACGAGACTCTTCCCTCCTATGCCCAGACCACTGAAACCGGAGAGGGGACATTGCAACGGGCGGATGCAACCAAGGAGGCGCCACCGGTCATAGTAGAAGGTGGAGAATGGCGGGGTACCGACGCAGAATCGGAGGAGGCGGCCTCCCAGGAGGGAGGCGGCGCGCTGGTCCAGTCAGGGAATAAAGCGTCGGATACGATAGAGGACAGCAGACCTCTGAGCCGACTAAGCCAAGCCAGCAGTAAGGCCAGGTCAGATGACCTCACCGTATGAACACGCTACGGCGAGCGCGCGCATGTACCACTGCGCTTCATAACCATGCCTGGGAGATCACACGCACTCAGACACACTTCCGAAGGGGTAACTCAAAGTCAATAAATCAAACAACAGACATTCATTTTAGCATTGCCAACCTGAATTTTTGCCATTAAGATTTTTCACTGGGAAATTATTGGAAATGGTCTTATTGTATGGCAGGCTGATTGAACATTCCAAATTGTCCCTTGGTGTGAGTGTGAGCGCGGATGGTTGTTTGTCTCTGTGTACCCTGCAATTGGCTGGACACCAATTCAGGGTGTCCCCCGCCTAGTGCCCAAAGACGGCTGGGATAGGCTCCAGCAACCCCCCTCCTTAGGTTTGGATTGGATTGGAAAGGCATATCCAATCCAATCCAAACCTAAGGAGGTTACAGCGGTCTGGAAAATGGATGGATGATGACATAATAATGGAAGAGAACCCAAATTAATTAGTGAATGCCCCAGCCTTCTAATCCTCCATAAAATACGAGTAGCCATTCATTGGCTACTCGTACATTGGCGCAAGTAAATTGAACAGCATTTTAAAAATACAAGTCAAGACAATAATGGCAAGTGTATGTGTCAAATATGAAACAAAAAGTGTGCTCCTAGTGTTCAAAACCAGCAGGAGGGGACATGATTTAATTTACAAAAAAAAAACATTTTCCATTTTTAAAGGACAACCGACGCCTCCGGACAAGTTGTGTCCATAATTTGTAAAAGTGCTTCAAATGAGCATATTTTACAAAGATTCCACCACATATAGCTTTATTTTACATTTTAAGACTCGCGCTGAATATTCAGGAAGTCTTGTTTTCGAGTTGGTGACGAGTCCTGACGTCACGTCACGGAAGGAACGCCCCTGACCGAGAAAGGACACACAATGCATTTTGCGGTACTTTGTTTGGTCTGAAAACTTTGCGTTGATCCGTGTTGATGGCGAAATTAGAAGGAAAACACATAAATAACGCGATGGTGAATCGTTGTGTGTTGCACCGAGACAACCTTTTGATAGACGTTTTGGCGTGACGTCACCAACTGGGGGCGGGACTTTCTGAAAATGCCCAATTCGCAGCTCATTTATTTGCTAATTTAGCACACTTTACGTCATTTTTATTGGTCTTTTGCATTTGACTAAAAATATCAGCCTGCGTTTTGGGTATTTTAGATGCTATAAAACGTTTTTCTGATGTCAGTTAGGAAACAAAAAAAATGGTGTCGGTTGTCCTTTAGGTAACATCTTTTTTTATCAAAGGTTTTAATCAACAGTAGACATTTTTACAAACTGGAGAGAGTTTTTGTTTATTTGTGTGTCTGTCGGTCAGTAACTTTTACTGTAGTTCATTTCCAATTCAACCAGTGCCATAATGCAGGTGCATACCACACAGACAAGTGCCTACTTTTACACTTTTATACAACGTGTGCAGCTCTTTGTCACCGGCAAAAGTTACATTTTCGGGGTCGAGGGAGAGCACCTTTTTTTTTTTGCACATGCAGAGGTTCACCCGCTGTGCCAAACTTTTTTCTTTTTAATACCTCGACGATGCATCTCGTTCCACAGTCATCCTTTCAAGTGCAAGCATCTCAATTAATGATGGGGAGAAAAAAAGACCACTTGCCTGAATGTCTTTTTCAATGTGGTTCTGTTCATATTTGCTATAGGTTTGTGTGATCTTTTTCTCATAGATTGTGATGCGATTTTGAAAAAAGAGTGGGGCTTATTTTGCCCTATTAGAAAGCTAACTATAGAATCACCTCAGGCCAAATCCTCTCTCTTTTTGCGTTGTACAAACAGGCGTGCGGGTGATAAAGATCTTGCCCCATCAGCACAAAGTATTGTTGGAAGGCGGGACAATAAAAACGGGTGCCATCAATGAAAACAAGTATTCTTAACCTTGTTTGTGGGGGCAAGAAAAATACTTGATATAGTTTGATCAGAGGAGAAAAGAGTAAAAGATACTTTTGCCAAAAGACTGGGAGAAAAGTGTAGAAAATGTAGCGCCAATGTCATGTCTTATATTGTACATACTGTGCTGTTTTAGGTACTTCACTATCTCGACAGATTGTATACATTTAATTTAACGCTGTCAGAAAATAGCAATACTCTGGCACGGATTCTATTTCCAAAGCTAAAATAGGTCATTCACCAGCAAGTATTTTCATAAATGAAGCATCATCATCATCAAGCAATCTTTTTTTTTCTTGTGTATTTTCTGGAAACGTGAACTATTATTTATTTTTCTTCATAGAGTAACATGATGGAACCCTAAAAATCTTGGCATTTTTTGCATTGACTAAATTGTGAATCAAAACGATTGGTGCTACACAAACACACACACACACACACACACACACACACACCTTTCAGTGTCGTACACACACTCTTATTTCAGTAGGCAGCTTTGATCCTTGTGTAAGCTGTTTAAATCGTAAACATGTATTTTTTTTAAATGTCCCTGTTTACACCAATAATGTGCTATAACTGCTCTTGTACGACTGTGTATTTTTATTTAGACCTGTGCATTGCTTGAAATGTTAGTAAGAATATATATATATATATATATATATATATATATATATAATTTTTACTAACTTGTAGTCTTCTCTGATGATAGTTGTGTAGTAAAGCTGTATCTTCTTTTTAAATACATTAATAAAAAAGTCACGTGGTCGAGCTTTGTTGCCATTTATCTCTCTCTCACACACACTCACACACACACTCACACACACACATACATACACTCACATACGCACCTGTAAAGTGATGCAAGGACCAGCAGAGGTCCCTGTGATCACATTTTCTAGTTTCTGCTCACAACAGTGGATTACGACACGTTTGTTTGCTTGCCTGAATTTTTATTATCATTGAAAATTGAGTTTTGCTTCACCCACTCGAGAAATTTCTATCTATCTATCTATCTATCTATCTATCTATCTATCTATCTATCTATCTATCTATCTATCTATCTATCTATCTATCTATCTATCTATCTATCTATCTATCTATCGATCTATCGATCTATCGATCTCTATCTATCTATCTATCTATCTATCTATCTATCTATCTATCTATCTATCTATCTATCGATCTATCGATCTCTATCTATCTATCTATCTATCTATCTATCTATCTATCTATCTATCTATCTATCTATCTATCTATCTATCTATCTATCTATCTATCTATCTATCTATCTATCTATCTATCTATCTATCTATCTGCCTATCTGTCTATCTGTCCACAGTATATGTATTGCATTGTATTTTGGACTGCTGCCCTCATTTCAAGCTCATATAACACCAGACCCTTATAATTTAGGAATTAACTGTTTTTTTCTGATGAAAAAAAGAGAGACTAGGGTTTCTTACGGTGCATTGAATGTTTATGTAGTCCTAAAACGCAATATTCTGTGAGTTCTGGAATTTGAGTGACAACGACAAAAACCCTGGCACTGGAGAGGACACATTTTGCACGTCTGGTAGTGAATAAGTTAAGAGTGACCCCAGGAGTCTCAAAAAAGTGGAAACGTTCACTTTTTTTTGTTTATGATCCAAAAACAAAAAAATAAGATGTTACAATAACTTCCATTATGTCTTGTTTATCAAATACAGGATATGTGAACGTGTATATGAACGCGAGCACCATATTTTTTCCAGTGACGTCAGAATAAAACATAAATGCCTTGAAATTGCATTCGATGCCTTGAAAATAAATGCCTTGAAATGGCATCACTGACCAGATGCCACATCGTGGTGAGGTTTTTGTGTACGATAAATTAGTTTGGGATGAGGATATGAAAACATTCATGTTTCTCACTGAATGTATTTTAATTAAGGGACCGGCTTGTTCGGGTGGTCTTCCACACATCCTTTCCTCCACCACCTCTTCCTCCACTGTGGAGGAACCCTCCTCCCCCTCCAGACATTTTATTGGCTCTTTAGCTCGGAGAGGAGGAGAAAGACCAGTGGATTTGGTCGAATTCCTCCAAGCTGCTCAAATTTCCTCCAAGTCGCGGTTCTGTTGCCTTCACGACCGACCAACATCCCCTCTCCGCCCCACGTCTCTCCTTCGCCGAGCAAGCTCTTTGTTTAAACGGTAAGCTAATGAACTCGACTCGCACTCAAATGTGTACGAACATGTCTTCAAAGTAGGTTGAACTAAGAAACGATATTTAAAGCTCACTAAATCTGCCTTTTTTTTTGTTTTCGCCATACGAGCAGATGTTACGGCGTGTAGCTGTGTTCCTTCTGCTCGCCCTGACTCTCTCTAGCGCAGAGGTAAGTTTGGGCGCTTTAAACTTCCACGTTTAAAAATGTATTATCAAAAAAACACATGCAGAAATATTAAGGGCAACAGATCAAGTCCAAATAGTTGATGGCATGACTTTGTACTATAGTTAAAGGACAACCGACGCCTCCGGACAAGTTGTGTCCATAATTTGTAAAATCACTTCAAATGACTTCTACTGAGCGTATTTTACAAAAATTCCACCGCATATATTACGTTTTAAGACTCGCGCTGAATATTCAGGAAGTCTAGTTTTTGAGTTGGTGACGATACCTACCGTGACATCACGTCTGGAACGCCCCTGACTGAAAAAAGGACACATTGTAGTCGTGCATTTTGGGTACTTTATTTGGTCTGAAAACTTCGTGTTGATCCGTGTTGATGGCGAAATTAGAAGGAAAACCCATAAATAACGTGATGGTGAATCGTTGTGTGTTGCACCAAAACTACTACAGTAAAGTCTCGTTATATCGATATTCAAGGGAGTCCGAAAAAATAGCGATATAACCGGGACTATCGATATATCCGACCCTGTTTACATGTAATTTTCTCCGTGTGTGCATAGAAATAGTATCGATATAACCGGGACTATCGATATATCCGATATCGATATAACGAGACTTTACTGTATTTGATACTAGTTGACACAAATTCCCAGCAGACAAATCAGCCCATTTCCAACGGAGCTTGGGCGCCATCTTGTGCATTTTCTGGGAAGCTACATTGTCGTCCAGATGCCTCAAAATGACACGGAAGAACTTCTTTAATTGATTGCAAACATTTATGCTTTCCTCTTCAGAACTATTTGAATCATATTCATAACTGGATGAGGAACAAGAAAGCATCTCCAAATATGAAGCCATTGTTTTGATTGTAGAGCAAGGCAAGACGTCTTGGCGCGACGTCACGAACAAGTGGGCGGGACCTTCTGAAACTGAAACTTTCTGAGGTCATTTTGAAGTACAGTAAAGTCTCGTTATATCGATATCGGATATATCGATAGTCCCGGTTATATCGATATTTTTTTGGACTCCCTTGAATATCGATATAACGAGACTTTACTGTAGTTTTGGGACACTTTAAGTCATTTTTTATTGGTGTTTTGCATTTGACTAAAAATATCAGCCTTTGTGTTTTGGGTATTTTAGATGCTATAGAACGTTTTTCTGATGTCAGTTAGAAAACCAAAAAAATGGTGTCGGTTGTCCTTTAATGCAGTGTTCTTAACCGGTTTTCCAAAATATCCCCGAAATTCTAATGGTGTTCAGAACAATAAACATTTCCCCCTTGAAACTCCTCTTTGGAAAACCCAGAGAGGCTTGATTTGGAAAGTAAAATATCTCAGCTATAAAAAAAAGAGTGACACACGAATGGCAGGCAGCTGTGAAAAACACAGAAGGAAGGTCAGACCTTAGGTACATTTATCAGTTCTGCTCCACCTCCATTTCGCACTTCTTTCGTGGATGCTTGAGTGTAAAAATGCTAGTCCGCCTGGCAGCTGCTCTAATGGTGTTCAAACGGTGCATTTGGGTGGTCAATGTCTGTTTGTTTCTTGCGTTTGTTTGTGCCTTCAAGAGATAGCTCAACACTTGTTTTTTAAGTGTCACGCTGCAAAGAGAAAAACAAGCATATTGTGGCAGCGCAATGGCATGTAGCTGAACAATGACGTGACGTGCTGCCAATTGGGAAATTGGAGAGCAGACACACAAGTGCTATTGACCTCATTCCCTGCCAGACATGTGCAAAAATGTGTCCACTCCAGTGCCAGGGTTTTTGTCATTGTCACTTGAATTCCAGGACACAGAGAATATTGAGTTTTAGGACTACTTAAACATTCAATACAGCGTTAGAAACCTTAGACTCTCTTCTTTAATCAGAAAAAATAGTTAATTCCTAAATTGTATGAGTCTGGAGTTATATGAGCTTGAAATGAGGATGGCTTTCTAAAATACAATGTAATACGTATCAATGAGAAGGTTTATTCAGCCGTCATCTGTATTTCTATGAAGGTGTCGGACGTTTCACTTCTTATCCAAGAGGCTTCGTCAGCTAATTAAAATCTGTCATCTGTACTTCTTTGAAGGTGTCGGACGTTTCGCTTCTTATCCAAGAGGCTTCGTCAGCTTTTGGATACAAAACGAAACATCCGACACCTTCAAAGAAGTGAAGATGACGGCTGAAGACACGTTCTCATCGATGGACCACTCCTGTACGACTGAGAGCTTACACAGACGTAATGCAATACGTACATATTGGTTTATGTAGCGCTTTAACAACAGCTGAAGCTGTAACAAAGCACTAACACGGAAAAAAGGGAAATGCTCCGCCCTTATGGAAAAGAAAAAAAAAAAACATTGCAAGGGCCATGGCCAGCGCTTTATCGGCAGCCAAGCATGAAAAAACAAAATTCCCGAATAATGGCAGTGAATGAGTTCATGGCCTGATTTGGCACAGCTGTAGAACAGCTGGCTTTTGGTTGGATATCCTCTTAACCACAAGTCACACATGCAGCTGCACAGGATTTGGTTGTTTTAATCAGTGACAGTTAAAAGGACTCCCGGCATGACCATTCCATTCAGTGTTGGGTCATTGTTTGTTGTACCCTGACAGGTTTGTTTCGTTTTGTCATGTTTTAATCCTTTTTGTTCTGGTGGCTTTGTTGTTTGAGATTTTGTTCCTGCTGACTTTATTTACTGTAATTTCCGGACTAAAAAGCATACCTTATTATAAGCCTCACCTAGTACATTTTGGAAAGAAAAAAAACATTTGTACATATATTAACCGCACCTGTCTTTCAACCGCATGTTTATAAAGAAAGACAGTACACAGAAAAAGTTTTCTGCGTTTTGATAATAGACCTTAACTTTATCTTTCGAAACAGTTACGTGGCAGCAAAACAACATTACGGTAGTAACACGGCCCGAACAGGGCTGGTAAAAAACATGCCGGTAAAAGTGAGAAACGTTAGCACTCGCTAACAGGTCTGCATACAATAACATACCAAGACACTGAGACACAGAAGAAATACGTCAGGAGACTTCGCATGCGGCCAGTTTTGGTCAACGATTTCTCGCCGCTGGTCATCAAAGCCTCCCCATACAACTAGGAGGGCCACTTTAAATACACGATTCGCACAGAGTTACATTGAACTTGCATCTTCCTCGGCACATATATCAAAGTCAAAGTCAGCTCTATTGTCAAATATGCTAATATGCATGACATACAGGACAGATGAAATTACTGTCCTCTCTGACCCAGCGTGCAAGGCACTTATAATGACTTTAACAAACATAACAAACGCGAAAATGCCTCGTCTCACTCTTACCTTTAGTGTTCGAGCGCCCCATGGCGGCCGTTTGGAAAAAAAAATGCATAAATTGGTCGCATCGTTGCATGAACCGCAGGCTTGTGACAAAAGTTGTGGTTTCTAATCCGGAAATTACGGTAATACAGTTTGTCAAATACACCCTGCTCCCTCCTACCTGCTCTTTTGGGGTTCACCACCACCAACACCTGTGATACCCCGTGCGTGGCAAAAATTCATATGACCATCTGTTTGCTGTCAACCAAACAAAGGCGAGGACCATTTTTCGTGGAATCAAAGTTTCCTCAAATTGTCAACAACCCCAACCTTTTGCATGGTGGCCATAAATGACGCAGACCCTTTTTGTCCCTCCGCCGTTGCTTCCCTCCACCTTTGGCCGCCTGCCCTCAAGAATGCACGATTGTATGCACAACCTATTCAATTCCCGGGCGGCGATTAGTAAAGAATGTCTTGCTTTGGCCACAGTTTATCCGATGAAGCCGCTAGCCAGTTAATGGGCAGGCATCTGTCTCCAAAGGTAGTTACCAAGATAACATCTGACCTGTATTCTGGCTGCTAAAAGGTCTTGAACTGGCATCCCGATACACCGTCTTCACAAGGTCAACAAGTTGCAGCAGAAGCCTCACTTAGTGTGTCTGATGAGCTTGTTGTCGTCGTCATCCCAGATCCGTGATACAGAGAGTAGACACAAACTGTGAGCTGATGTTTTTGGATTCTGACTTGGGTTTATTCGATTCTGGCCATATGCTGCCCATGTCCACTAAAATCGGACACCGTTGCGTGAGAAAGGTACAAACAAGCACAGAACGGGGAACTAAATTCGTCTTTGTTGCCCATTGTTAGAGCCCATTTTTTTATTTCATTGAGTACAAACAACATCCTCATTGTTAAACATGTGAATTTCTGCAGTGAACAATTTTGTTTATCTGACCAAGTCAGCCTTTACGGAGCCTTTCCTGTTTCAAATGGACAAAATGTGATCTTTTTTTTTTTTTCAAATTTTAGTTGAAATGCCATGATTTACCGAGCCAGCATGGAGAGCCCTTGAGGTAAAAATTGCATCGCCTTCGACAAGAGGCTGAGGCAAAACTCGAGTGTTGCGTACAGTGTGAAATAACAAGCAACACACAGGAAGTTGTTATGCAAAGTGGACCAGGAGGCGGTCCTGCTCACCTCTACAACCACATCTATTTTTCCTCATTTTCCTTGCGTTGATGGAGCGGAATGGTTGATTTACCCCCAGAAGATCAGCCATGGATTATGAAAATTGTAGTTGTCATGGCAAAGGCACACACGAGCGCTTTCTTGTCAGGCTTAAAGGACAACCGACACCATTTTTTTGTTTCCGAACTGACATCAGAAAAACGTTTTATAGCATCTAAAATACCCAAAACACGCAGGCTGATATTTTTAGTCAAATGCAAAACACCAATAAAAATGACATTAAGTGTCCATAAACGACTTCAAATTGAACCCAGATGTGCCCAGTTTCAGAAAGTCCCACCCCCTGTTCATGACGTCACGCCAAGACGTCTTGCATTGCTGGAGAATAAAAACAATGGCTTCAGATTCGGAGAAGATGCTTTCTTGTTACTCATCCAATTATGAATATGATTAAAATAGTTCTGAAGAGGAAAGCATACATGTTTGCAATCGATTAAAGAATTTATTCCGTGTCATTTTGAGGCATCTGGACAGAAATGTAGCACCCAGAAAATGCAGAAGATGGCGCCAAAGCTCCGTTGGAAATGGGGTGATTTTTCTCCTGGGAATTTGTGTCAGCTAATAGTTGTCTTGGTGCAACACACAACGATTCATCATCGCATTTTTTATGTGTTTACCTTCTAATTTTGCCATCAACATGAAGTTTTCAGACCAAACAAAGTACCGCAAAATGCATTGTGTGTCCTTTCTCGGTCAGGGGTGTTCCTTCCGTGACGTGACATCAGGAATCGTCACCAACTCAAAAACAAAGCAAGTCTTAAAACGTAAAATAAAGCTATATGCGGTGGAATCTTATTAAAATACGCTCAGTAGAAGTCATTTGAAGCGATTTTACAAATTATGGACACAACTTGTCCAGAGGCATCGGTTGTACTTTAAGCAGGCTAAAGAACAACCAAGACATGCCCAAGTAAATGTCGGTTCCCTTGTTGGCACTCCATAGGCGCTTCTCTTGCATCTGAGGTGGGCTAAAAATATCTGCCCAGGTGGAGAGAACATGAGCGTTTGACGGGTGGGGGGGGGGGGGGGACGCTTTGTCCTCTGTCTTTCTCAGATCGTTCTAATTACTTGGAGTCGACATGCAGTCATGCAGCCTGGGCAAGGACTAAACAGAAAAAGGACTAAGCAATTATAGAAGGGGCAAGATCAGGGTGAGGTAAGACTTGGCTGCTGTATGATGTGGGTGGAGGTGGGGTGGATTCATGTCCCCACGGTTCTTTTCGTTATTGGATTTTCTCGAAAAGAGTCTTCGTCTAGCTTTATTAACTGGACTGGTGGCTTCTCGTTACTTTTAAACAACTGACACCAAACACCCGTCAACTTCTTTGGTTGGACGTAAGCTGACAATTTAGCCATCCTTCATATGCGACTGTTTTCTCCATGTAGCTTCCCCGCCATGTTTTCCTCTCACATTCCAATAAGACGCATCTTAGATTCATTGAAGACTCACATATTTTCCATAAGTGTGAATGATTTTGTCTGTTTTGTAGCCTGCGAGACGCTGTTGGTCGGGTGAGGGTGAACTCTGTTCATAAGTTGGTCACGTAACATTTTGATTTTTAAAAATGGTTTATTTGATGTGGAAAGATTTTTTTTTCACCATGTTCTCTGGATAAGTTCAATTTGTTCCATTTCGCATTGTTGCTTGGCTGTTAAAAAGAAAACACATGAAGGGCAGCATCTTCCGTGACAGTTTCTGCCCCTCGCTTTGGTCCAGATTACACAAAGACCATCGCAGTGAAGCATTGACAATGTGATCAACAATGACATATTGCACAATCTTGGGAAAAGTGCGAGCTTCAAAAGTGCTTGTTCAACTTTAAGTAGATAACCACTTTTTCAAAATGCAAATCTCGCCGAGGAAGCCAGGGATTTGTAGTCGTAGTTCTCAGCAAAGTTCTCAGCAAAGACTCCCCCAAACACTGCACCCGCCCTGTTGCTGAAAAATGCAGAGAACAGAATGAAAATCAATCAGGTTTGATTGAGGCCGGCAATACTGAAGGGAGTTGTTCAGATGCCATTTGGATGAAGCTGGTGACATGGGCAGGCAGGGTGGGTGCGTGTTTACGGGTGTGGGGGTAGGGGCTTGGTTCTCTTAGTTTAGTGTAATTGCGAGCAGATGTGACTCAGCTAAGTCAGTGACTTCTTTCCGTCTTTTTCTTTTATATGTTAACTGATTCTTTTTCTTTGTTTCCCCATCTTCTTTATGTTCTGAGGTCTTGGACAAGAAGGCCCTGTGGGCAGAAAATAAATTTGCAGACTGGAGTGACATTACCTCATTTGTCGATGCATTCCTTTCACGCTGAATAAGTAGCGGGGTGAAAGCTAACAGGCAAAGATGGCTGCATAGTGCTCATTATCCAGGATACGTATGTTTCTCTGGGGTTAATATCAGCCCGCGCTTGCTCCTATATAAACACACGAGACCACCCCAACTGTTTATCTTGAGTGAAACGCTCTTAAAGGACAACCGACACCATTTTTTTGTTTCCTAACTGACATCAGCAAAACGATTTATAGAGTCTAAAATACCCAAAATACACAGGTTGAAGTTTTTAGTCAAATGCAAAACACTAATAAATGACTTAAAGTGTCCCAAAACTATTTCAAAATGACCTCAGAAAGTTTCAGTTTCAGAAGGTCCCGCCCCCTTGTTCGTGACGTCACGCCAAGATGTCTTGCCTTGCTCGAGAATCAAGACAATGGCTTCAGATTGGGAGAAGATGCTTTCTTGTTACTCATCCAGTTATGAATATGATTCAAATAGTTCTGAAGAGGAAAGCATAAATGTTTGCAATTGATTAAAGAAGTCCTTCCGTCTCATTTTGAGGCGTCTGGACTCCAATGTAGCGTCCCAGAAAATGGACAAAATGGCGTCCCAGAAAATGGACAAAATGGTGCCCAAGCTCTGTTGGAAATGGGCTGATTTGTCTGCTGGGAATTTGTGTCAACTAGTGTCAAACAGTAGTCTGGGTGTAACCATCAACACGAATCAACACGAAGTTTTCAGACCAAACAAAGTACCCAAAATGCATTTTGTGTCGCTCTCTCGGTCAGGGGCGTTCCTTCAGTGACGTCACGTCAGGCAAAACAAGACTTCCTGAATATTCAGCGCGTGTGTTAAAACGTAAAATATAGCTATATGCCGTGGAATCTTTGTAAAATACGCTCAGTAGAAGTCATTTAAAGTGATTTTACAAATTATGGACACAACTTGTCCGGAGGCGTCGGTTGTCCTTTAAGCAAGGCTTGAAAGAAGAAGGAAAGATTCAGTCATTTTGTGGTTTGTGTGTTTCTGTCCTCACAAAGCTGTTAACTACACAAGGAATGACGCTGGAGTCTCTTTGGAGATGTATAAAGTTAATTAGGTTCCAAAAGGAGACAACATCCAGAGGTACTTGAATTATTGAGGGCAAATCCTCCTGCTTTAATGACTGCAGTCCGTCAGTAACGGATGAAAAGTCGTTTGTGTATCATGCTTCGCCCTTGTGCGTTGGGATTTTAGCAGAGGAGCGCGTATATTTTTCAGAGGGAAAGTGGTTCATACTTAGCGAGAGTCTTTCATTTTGTCTCGGGTTGTCCTTTGGGAAGGCACTGTGAAATGGAACGTATGTTTACTGAACGTCCAAAAGGCAGAGAGACAAAGGCAAAAAAAAAAAACGCAGGAGAGGGGATATCAAGGGAAACACTCTGACCCAGATACTGGCGAGATTTTGGCTCACGGCGAACCCGGCCGGACCCCGACTGAGGCACAACATAGCTCAGGAATGTACGCCTCATCCCTTACGTTCTGGGTGGTGACAATTTTTCGTCAAAGACTGGAGCACATTTTGAAGTTGTAAAATTCTTGCACCGTGAGTCATCCTGGGAGTCCAAATTTCTGTCTGACGCTACCATTTATTTTAGAGAGACGCTTGATAAGGTTTCAACCCAATTTTCATACGTTAATTCGAAAATTCATACAGGCGATGTCACGAGCATAATGGAGCCCATAAAATTATTGACGATTAACCCTTTCATGCACACTGTAATCTGATAACATGATCAGATGTGTCAAGGTTTGCAAGGCGGTGGGTAGTGGTGGACCCCAAAAATGCAGGCATGAGAGAGGTGGAGGGTGTATTTGACAAATTGTATTAAATAAAGTCAACAGGGACAGAATCTCAAACAACAGGCATCAGAACAAAAAGGCCCAAAGTAGCAAACAAAACCACGAGTAAAACATGACAAGATGAAACAAACAATGACCTGACACTGAATGGTCATGCCAGGAGTCCTGATTAAAGAACTGATTAAAACGACCAACACATGTGCAGCTGCCGGCTAACAAGATGTCCACTGTAGTAACCGCTGTGACTCCCATGTCCCAAAACTCTGGAACAAAAAAGAAAAAAACATGATGAATCTTTTGAGACTTGTTTGACTGATGTTGTGCGTGTTACGAGAAAATATTGTGTGATCTCATGCACGACAGCAGTTCAAATGTCCTAATTTTGTGTGATTCAATTCTTATTTGCACATATAAACCATTATTGTATGAGCTCAACGATTGTCCATCATCGTTGTTAACTAGAAATTTAAGGTGTCGTTACATCATGAAAACATATTTCATAACAAACTCGAAGTTGCTTTTGTTTTTTTCTACCATGAATCACAAAACTTAGCTGTTCGGGTTGGAGAGTTTGCAGTTACGACCGAAAGATCGTTGCACATGCTCATTTTTCTTTCATGCAGAGTCGACTATCAAAGCACAATAACATCGAGGGCTCAGGGTAAAATGTGAAACCGAAATCCCGAACATTCAAAAATTAAAATCTAATATTTGCATGATGTGGTGGAAAGACATGTTTCTATTAAACCCTCCAATTTCATGCTCTTATGCTTGATTTAGCATTCAAGATCAAGTTCATCCTGACAAAAGTCATCTGTTTATTTCCTACGTACTAACAAGGAGCATGGCACTCATGGGAATTAATTCCAATATGCTGCCGAGTGACATCGGCGCCATAGAGCTATTGATTGACCTTCTAACTCATCGGAGCAGAGCAAATATATGCGCCTACCTATGCACATTACATTAAGGCACAAAGACGTCGCTTGAATGCCATTATTAAAGGACAACCGACACCACTTTTTTGTTTCCGAACTGACATCAGAAAAACGTTTTAGAGCATCTAAAATACCCAAAACACACAGTATGATATTTTTAGTCAAATACAAAACACCAATAAAACTGACTTATTAAAGTGTCTAAAAACTACTTCAAATTGAAACCGGAAGTGGCCAGTTCCAGAAGGTCCCGCCCCCTCGTTCGTGGTGTCACGCCAAGACGTCTTGCCTTGCTCGAGAATCAAAACAATGTCTTCGGATTCGGATATAATGCTGTACTTGTATGGTCTGAAAACGTTTTTCTGATGTCAGTTAGGAAACAAAAACGTGATGTCGGTTGTCCTTTAAATCATGCATAGAAGTGAACCGCCATTTCCCTCAAGCTCCTCTCGCCACTTGGAGCTTAGAGTCTGCTCCACTTTTGCATGTGACTCCAACGCACACTGTCCTGCCCCCACCCGTTTATCCATCTTGTTGCATTCAATTATTGGTGAGCTTATGTGTGTCTCCAAGAATCCAGCCCTTGTTTGAGTCCGCATACCAGACCCTGAATGTGGCCTACAAGCTCACGTGTGCTGTAGCACAGGAAGGGCCAACTTTTTCTCTGCCTTATTCTCGTTACAGGAAACAGCGCCTTAGAGAGGGGGAGGGAAGGGGAAAAAAGATTGCATGGGAACAAGCACAAAGGAAAACAAACACACACAAGCACACACAAGACTCCAGATGTGGAAGAACAAAAAACCCCACAATTACACTTCAGTGCGCTGAAACAGATACACACAAAGGCACACAAATAGAGAATAAAGTAAGTAATGACGGTCATAAAGCCAGTGTGAGTATTTGCTGCTTGAGATTGGTAGTTTTTGGAGGGTGTTAAAGGAGCAGGGGCTTGGGTGTGGACACACCAGATGGAGCAGTCAACAAAAGATGAAAGAAAGAAAAGACGTCATGGCGAAACAAACAAACTGCGAATATTGGTCTTGTCATCCTTTTAACATGTCAACACGCTGAGGCTGAAATCATAACCAAGTCAGTTCACGTCGTGTGATATACTGCCCCCTACAGGAGAAGCCCTGTACTGTCGTTGCCTATAGCTGATTTGTGTTTGGGAGCTTTTTACTGAGCGACTTGCTTGTTCCGTAGCCACAAAGGGACATAAGTCTTCTTGTGCCGGTCCCAAGCCCGGATAAATACAGAGGGTTGTGTGAGGAAGGGCATCTGACGTAAAAGCTTGGCCAAAACAAACATGCGGATCAAACCTCTGAAGATGGAGGACATTGATTCGCTGCCCTTGAAGGGAAAAGCCAAAAGGAAAAGAAGAAATTGCCTATAGCTGATTAGCATACACGTCAACCACAGGCGGTTGATAAAATATAGCTATATGACGTGGAATCTTTGTAAAGTACGCTCAGTAGAAGTCATTTGAAGTGATTTTACAAATTATGGGCACAACTTGTCCGGAGGTGTCCGGAGACATCACACTTAAAGGACAACCGACGTCTCCGGACAAGTTGTGTCCATAATTTGTAAAATGGCTTCAAATGACTTCTCCTGAGCGTATTTTAATAAGATTCCACCGCATATAGCTATATTTTACGTTTTAAGACTTGCGCTGAACATTCAGGAAGTCTTGTTTTTGAGTTGGTGACGAGTCCGTGCGTGACGTCGCTAAAGGACCGCCCCCTGACCGTATTTGAATAAAAATATCATACTGCGTGTTTTGGGTATTTTAGATGCTATAAAATGTTGTTCTGATGTCAGTTAAGAAAGAAAAAAGTGACGTCGGTTGTCCTTTAAGTATATAAAGCTTCCACAGCGTTTTGTTCAAACTGGCATCTTAACAACTACAAATGTGATCATGACGATCTTTCCAGCCCCGAAGGCACAGCCGTTTCATGTCGCATCTGTTATTAGAATCTCAGATATGTGTTAAACAAAATGTTGTCTTCTTATTTCAGGAGCTGCAGAGCAAGAGCAAAGTATGTGCCAATGTCTTCTGTGGGGCAGGCCGGGAGTGTGCTGTCAGTGAGAAAGGGGAGCCCAGCTGCCTGTGCATAGAAGTGAGTGAGGGAGTGATAGGGAAAGTGATAAGAAATCTGTTTGCAATTCATGTCCCTTGCTTCTTTTCTCCCTCCAGAGCTGTAAGCCCCACAAGAGGTCAGTATGTGGCAGCAATGGGAAGACCTACCGCAACCATTGTGAGCTGCACAGGGATGCTTGTCTGAGTGGATTGACGATCCAAGTGGCCTACGATGGACACTGCCAGGGTATGTTATCGATTCCTGCAAAGTGAAAAGTTTAGTTTAAAATTAGACAAAACAAAACGGGCTGCAACATGGCTAACAAAGGGTGAAATGAGTTTGTGTGACGCCTCAGAACATAACTACAGTGAGACCTCAACTTACGAACTTAATTGGTTCCCAGACAGAGTGTGTAAGGCGAAAAGTGTGTATCTCAAAAAAAAAATCCCATAGGAAACCATTAAAATGGGAATAATCCGTTCCCGGGTCTCCATAAAATATGCTTTTCAACTAAATAAGCCTTAAAACTACACACAACATACCTTATTCTATGTATAATAAATGTGCCATTGCATTGTAATGAAAGAAATACACTGCATTGTATCGTAAAGTCACTTTATTTACATTTGTGATGGTCATTGATGGCTTGATGGAATTGCGTTGGAGGTCGAAGGTCAAAGGGAATTGCTGTTTGGAAAGAGAGGCACATTACATGAGGACTGTAATCAAAGAAATAAACTGTGCTGTAAAATAAAGTTTTATTTACCTTTTTGATGGTCATTGATGGCTTATGGAAGGAGAGTCACCTTCCATAAGGACTGTTGGTGCTGTTCGGTCGTGTGCTTCCGCCGAAGATCACTCCGCCAGCCGTGGTGGGTGTGTATTATGAAAATAGTGCTTATTATAAGGTTTGATTTTCAGAAATTTGACGTTTGTAAGACGAAAAGTTTTAAGATAAGGTGTTTGTAAGTTGAGGTCTCACTGTATGCAGATAATATCGTGAAACGATCACATGTCTGAGTCAACTGGAAAGTTAAACAATCCATCTCTACATCATCTAAAACCGCGGTAATTACACTTGTTGCTTTGTATTTGGGGGAAAAAAAGAGTCAGGTGTCATTCTAAAGAGGTGTCACGTGCTTTACTCTCCCGATAATCGCCATCTGAGGCTATCGTCACTTGGCGAGGCTTGCTTGGTGTTTCAATCTGTTCACAGATTGTAATATTAGCTCCCCATCAGGAGTGAACTATTAACTGCTCGCCCTCGCTATTTTTACACCCCTGATAGCCTGAATGTTGATCTGAACTTTGACACAGTTTGTTCAGAGAGGTCACTTATATCACCGTCTGTTCACCAGACCTTTGGCCACGAAATCTATGTCAGCATTTAATCATAACTAGTCTTGGGATTTTAATTGTGCCTTTCCCCCTTTTTTTTCTTTAATCCATTTTAGAGAAAAAGAGCGAGCAGGCAGCTGCCAGCCCAGGTGGGTGTTCCATGCATTTTTACACATTTAGTGTATTTGTATCCGTCAGTTTTCTGCACAAGCATGGTCAATTAACAAAGAAAATACTTAACACATTCCAGGAATTGTAAACTGTACACAATTAATTATTTATGAGTCTTGACCGATAGAATCTTCCCCATCCCGCAGTGGTTTGCTACGCCGCAGACCGCAATGAGCTGAGGGGCCGTGTGATCCAGTGGCTTCAGACCGAGGTTGTCCCAGATGGCTGGTTTGTCAAGGGCTCCAACTTCTCTGATATCCTGCTCAAGTACTTCAAGGTGGGCCACATGCTTTGCACCCGTTGTCCTCATCCTTCTTTGAAGTGGGGTGCAGCAACTTCATACTGATTATTTCAAAGGGGAGAGACATCACACTTAAAGGACAACCGACGTCTCCGGACAAGTTGTGTCCATAGTTTGTAAAATGGCTTCAAATGACTTCTACTGAGCGTATTTTACAAAGATTCCACTGCATATAGCGATATTTTATGTTTTAAGACTCATGCTGAATATTCATGAAGTCTTGTTTTTGAGTTGGTGACGAGTCCGTACGTGACGTCACTAAAGGACCGCCCTTTACCGTAAAAAAGACGCATTGTAGCGGTCCTTCCATCACGTCAATGTATTTTGCTGTACTTGTTTGGTCTGAAAACGTCATGTTGCACCAAAAGGAGGCAGAAGAGGGCGACGAAGCTCCATGTAAGGAATTTATCAGCCTGTGGAAACGGGCTGATTAATTCCTCACACGGAGTTTGGTCGCCATTTTCTGCCTCTTTTTTGGTGATACATTTCCCCCCAATGTTGCCTCAAAATGGCACGGAATAAATTCTTTAATCGATTGCAAACGTGTATGCTTTCCTCTTCAGAACTATTTGAATCATATTCATAACTGGATGTGTAACAAGAAAGCATATTCTACGAATCTGAAGCCATTGTTTTGATTCTCGAGCAAGGCAAAGACGTCTTGGCGTGACGTCGCGAACTGGGGGTGGGACTTTCTGAAAATGCCCAATTCGCAGCTCCATTTTTTGCAGATTTTGGACACTAAGTCATTTTTATTGGTGTTTTGCATTTGAATAAAAATATCATACTGCGTGTTTTGGGTATTTTAGATGCTATAAAACGTTTTTCTGATGTCAGTTAAAAAACAAAAAAGTGACGTCGGTTGTCCTTTAAGACCCGCATCAAAACTCACTTGCACTCTTTGGCCTTTGACTCAGCATGATTCAGACTTGATCTTTGTTTTACAACCTGGTGCTTTCTACTATCTTTTATAATTGCTTTATTTCCCTTATATGATAGTTGTCCATGGTAAGCACTTTGTTAGATCTTCAGCTGTTGTTAAAGCACTATATAAAGTCAAAGTCATCTTTATTGTCAATGAATCAATATGTATTGTATTGTGTTTTAAAACTACTGAGGCATAATGATGCGCTACTCGTCTGGTCCTTGACTTAAAGGACAACCGACACCATTTTTTTGTTTCCTAACTGACATCAGAGAAACATTTAAAATACCCAAGACACGCAGGCTGATATTTTTAGTCAAATGCAAAACACCAATAAAAATGAGTTAAAGTCTCCCAAAACTATGTCAAAATGACATCGGAGATGCCGAGTTTCAGAAGGTCCCGCCCCCTTGTTCGTGACGTCACGCCAGGACTTGCCTTGCTCTAGAATCAAAACAATGGCTTCAGATTCGGAGAAGATGCTTTCTTGTTACTCATCCAGTTATGAATATGATTCAAATAGTTCCGAAGAGGAAAGCATAAATGTTTGCAATCGATTAAAGAAGTTCTTCCGTGTCATTTTGAGGCGTCTGGATGACAATGTAGCGTCCCAGAAAATACACAAGATGGAAATTGGCTCATTTGTCTGCTGGGAATTTGTGTCAACTAGTATCAAATAGTAGTCTTGGTGCAACACACAACGATTCACCATCGCGTTATTTATGTTTTACTTCTAATTTCGCCATCAAGACGGATCAGTTTTCAGACCAAACAAAGTACCCAAAATGCATTGTGTGTCACTTTCTCGGTCAGGGGCGTTCCTGATGTGACATCACATCAGGCATCATCATCAACTCGAAAACGAGACTTCCTGAATATTCGGCGCGAGTCTTAAAACATAAAATTGAGCTATATGCGATGAAATCTTTGCAAAATACACTCAGTAGAAGTCATTTAAAGTTATTTTAGAAATTATTGACACAACGGTTGTCCTTTAAGACAGAGATTTGGCATGGTATAACCTGAAGTTGTACAAATATGCCATCATTGATCACTAACCTCCAGTATTGCGGTTGTAAAGTCAATGTTTTTTAATAAAAAACGGCTGAATAAAATCCAAGTGCTGCGGTAACTCAGCATGTGAACAATTTTGTCGTAATAATGTTGTCGGTCCAGTTATAAATAAAGATGCCAAAATTCTATTTTCTATGATGCAAACATCTATGAAGCTCTTTTGTTTTCTGTCCCAGTCGTATGACAGCGGCGATTCTACGCTGGACTCCTCCGAGTTGCTCAAGTTCATCCAACACAATGAGACTGTGGCGACTGAGATGCAGTCCTACGCTGACCAGGAGAGCAACAAGCTGCTAAGGTTAGTGTCTCCTTGCATGATAGCGTTTGAAAGAAATGATTATTTTCAACATTATTTAACCTCTGTGCTAACTTTGCAAGTAAAGCTTGCACGCGTATATCTCTACGATGTGCCCCGGTGCTATTTTGGCTGCGTAACTGAAGTCTGTCCATTCCAGTGTAAACTATACTCTTCGAGGCCTCCTTATGAGAGCTTGCGAAGTTATATTGCTCCAAATAGTGAGTTTGCATGTGTGTTTATGTTCTCCAGGAGTCTCTGCGTTGATGCCCTCATTGAGCTATCTGATGAGAATGCAGACTGGAAGTTGAGCTTTGATGAGTTCCTCAACTGCCTGAAACCCGGGTTCAACCCTCCTGAGAAGAGTGAGCTGACATCACTATCCCATCAATTATTTTGTTTTCGTGTGTAGCTCTATCGGCCGCTCGCAAGTCAATGGCAAGACACACAAGTAGAATGACCAATCACATGGACATTTAAAACCAATGGGAAAATATGAGACTTAATGAACCAAGCGTATGCAGTTATAAATATGATTGAAATAGTTCTGAAGAGGAAAACATAAATGTTTGCAATCGATTATAAAAGTCCTTCCGTCTCATTTTGAGGCATCTGAACTCCAATGTAGCGTCCCAGAAAATGGCGCCCAAGCTCCGTTGGAAATTGGCTGATTTGTGTATACTAGTATCAAATAGTAGTCTTTGTGCAACAAAACGATTCACAATCACGTTATTTATGTGTTTTCCTTCTAATTTCGCCATCAACACAAAGTTTTCAGACCAAACAAAGTACCCAAAATGCATTGTGTGGAACTTTCTCGGTCAGGGGGCGATCCAGACGAGATGTCACGTCAGGCATCGTCATCAACTCGAAAACAAGACTTCCTGAATATTCAACGCGAGTCTTAAAACGTAAAATATAGCTACAGTGTATGCGGTGGAATCTTTGTAAAGTATGCTCAGTAGATAGAAGTCATTTGAAGTGATTTTACAAATTATGGACACAACTTGTCCGGAGGCGTCGGTTGTCCTTTAAGTGGCATCTATTTGAACAAATGTGCTAATTTGTTTGTGTACCGTAGTTTAAAAAAAGTCCCGCTAAGGTAGAAACTACAATTTGCAGCAATACGGTAACCTCAGATTAGTTAATGTTTAAGTTTCAAGTTCAGTGATCCTAAACCTACCCAAACATGTCTTTTTGAGACTTATTTTTTTTAATTAATGTGTACAAAAAAGGGCATTTCCAAAACACTTTTATGCACAGGTTGGCAATTTATTAAATTGCGCCAGTCTCTCATTTGGCAGCGGCCTGTGTACTTATTTTTACTTTCTGAAAAGAGAGAATAATTCTCTATTGTTGGATTTTTTCTTTCTCTCAGAATGTGCTTTGGAAGATGAGACTTATGAGGACGGTGCAGAGACCCAGGTGGAGTGTAACCGCTGCGTGTGTGCATGCGGCAACTGGGTCTGCACCGCTATGACCTGCACAGGTAAACCACAACACAATCATTTGCTTATTTCCTTGGTACCTGACCACGTTTGATTCACTTTGTGTGCAGACAAGGCAGCCGCTGTGGATGAGTCTATAGACGGTGGTGTGGAAATGACAGAGGAAGAGTGGGACCTCCGTGTGGCAGAGCTGAACAAACACCAGGTTATTTTTGTTTTTATTTTGTTTTTATTATTAGCAAACCAACTAGCCCAAGGATCTGACTTTTTCCGGATAAGGCGAATGTGTTTTTCTTGACAAAGGAGATTTAAGGTACCGCAAACTGCCTAGCCTGCAAAATAACATCCTCTTCAAATTTGCAGATGTAAGCTTTTCCGTAACAAAACACACATGTCAGGAAAACAAGAAAGAGGCAATTTGTATCCAAAGGACAACCATGCTATCAATACCATGGCAGTAAGCAAAAAAAATATGTTTATGGGCATTTACCGTATAAACTAAATCTGTTGAGTATACAGTGGTATGTAACAAACGAATAAATTGGAATCCTTTAGTGTCATGATGTCACGGTTTGCAAGGTGGTGATGGTTGTGGATCCCAAAAAAAGCAGATAGGAGGGAGCAGCAGGATGTATTTGACAAATTGTATTAAAATAAAATCAGCAGGGACAAAATCGAAGACATCACAGTCATCCGAACAGAAAAGTACAAAGTATCAAAGAAAACCATGAGTAAAAATCTGCCAAGATGAAACAAACCTGACAGCGTGACGCAAACACATACAATGACCCGACAACGAATGGTCGTGCCGGGAGTCCTTTTAACTGCCACTGATGAAGATGACCAACACCTGTGCAACTGATTAATTCCTTACACGGAGCTTTGTCGCCCTCTTCTGCCTCTTTTTGGTGCAACACAGTTTTCAGACCAAACAAGTACAGCAAAATGCATTGACGTGATGGAAGGACTGCTACAATGTGTCTTTTTTTTTTCGGTCAAGGGCATTCCTTCAGTGACGTAACGTGAGGACTCGTCACCAACTCAAAAACAAGACTTCCGGAATATTCTTAAAACGTAAAATATAGCTATATGCGGTGGAATCTTTGTAAAATGCGCTCAGTAGAAGACATTTCACAAATTATGGACACAACTTGTCCGGAGACGTCTGTTGTCCTTTCACTGTAAACGTGTTAAGATAGAACATGGGGAAAATTGGGCAATCTGACCAACTTTCAGATGCATAACACAACAGCATTCCCATCGCAAGCTAAATTACCTCATACAGACCTTTGAATATTTTTTATATGGGTGCAATGGTGATGAAATTATTTTATACCACTACAATATGGACCCTCTTCTTTATCTTTATTTTACCATAGGAAACAGTGGAGAAAATGAAGGCGAGTACAAAGGAAGCCTAAATGCAGACACAGCCCAAAGAGAGGATGCACACGACCACCGTTCCTCTATACTTGACTTACTTTGCAGCCCGGGTGTTGTTGTCGCAACTGTGTTTTCTCTGCTATTTTAATTGTTATTATACATTTTTACAGTATCAAAGTGTTTATGTTGATGTTTGATTCAAGGGACTATCTTATGATTCCCTTGCGTACAGTACTGTCATATTTGATTGTATTAACTACTCTTCTACACTTCTTACTATGTATTTTTTGCATTTCTTAAGGACAAAACAATCTGGATGTGCGTGTTATGCCGATTGAGCAGTGTTGCTTTGTGGGTAGAAGCAAGGTAGTGGGAAGATTCAACGGCTAGCGATTAATGTGTACTCAACCAATGCACTCGGTTATCTTTCTCTTTGCTTTTATGGTCCATCCATACACCATCTGAGGTATTTAACTTCATATAAGGCATTCTGCAGCAAAAGAAAAAAAACAAAGCATAGTTTTGTTGTAGCCATTTGAGTTATAACTCATGATGTTCCTATTCCCACTCGCATACTAAAGTACGTCATATTAGTACTTTTGTCCATACAATGTAGATCTCTCTCCTCAGCTTCTCTCACGCAGAGATCTTGCATCAGAACGGAAATCCACCATTTTCTTTACAGGTACAGATAGACACATAGACAGAAAAAAAATGCAGTTTCAAAGGCACTGCAGGCCGAGATGCAGCCCGGTAAGACTGCATACTAACATAACATGGGGAAGTCTGAAACCAAAGATGTGTTGAAGATGTTTTGTACACAGATCTCCGGGTAAAATTACTCTGGATCCAGCAGCAGCAGCAGCACTATACCTTTCAAAATCAACCTTTACAAAAGGACTAGCCTAGTAGTGTCGGTGCATCATGAAGCGGATTTTTTTTTTTTTGTGTGTGCGTGTGTGCTGTTGAAATTTGCTGTTTCATTTTGTAGTTGTTTTGATTTGTAAAAACCCTGCGTCTAAATTAGAAAAGTAGAAAGCATAGCGCCACTAGACTTATTGGCCTGCACAATGTTTTTTTTTCATTGTTTTGCCACCGACTGAGCGTTATTTTGCTGATGTTTGGTTGTGACTTTTGATTCATACTGATAAAATTCTTGTGGAGATTTTTGGATCCCACTAAAAATGACAAAAAGGAATATGTATGAAAGCCAATAAATCTTTGTACACCGCGTAAATTGATCCATTCAATGTGTCTTAACTTCACATGTTTGTAAACTAAAAAAATAACAAAGAGCATCTGAAAAGTTTGCAAACTGACGAAGCCAATTTCTATGGAATTATCGCTAGTGTCAGACTAAAACCACCCATGTTATAATTTGATTTAAAAAAGCGTGTGTGAGGAGGGGGGGGGTGTCCTTAAAAGTGATGCTTTATGACGTTTTTCTTCGAACCTCGCTCTGCTGAACAGACTTTAAAAAACATGTAACCGAAGACGAGTGTTGCATAATGCCACTCGTGTGAATTTCTCCATAGTGAGACTAAAAAGGTTAATCTAATCGATTTGGAGTTTTGAAGGTTTGAACATCATCATGCATAGGCTGCATAATTCATCTTTATTTTTTGTAAATTTGTAAAAAAAGAATAATATAACCAAATATACTTTATTACAAAACGCCATCGGTTGGGGAACCAATAGAAAACAAGCTGGACGAGAGCCTTTTTAGACTCTCAGCCAATCACAAAAGGCGGGTATAAATCGAGTGCATACAAGGGCTACTGGAAATGCAGCCCGCATGCACACGAAAAGCTCATGTTTAGTTCCATGCGATGGTTGGCTTTCAAACTACGAGACTCGGTTAAATGTTGGTGGGCGAGACGAGCGGTATCGCGGGGGGAAACCAAGAGAGGTGGCGAGCTAGTGACGCCCTTGTCTAAGCGAAAACTTCCACAGCCTCGGGTTTGATGAAAAAAAACTCTTTCGAAGAAGAACCCCAAAATGGAGCTTGACAACGGAGCGGCGGTGGGCAGCGACGACGTGCTCGACTTTTCGCGTTTGAACTTGAACACTTTCACCGTGGACAGCGTCAGCGATGAGAAGAAAAAAGATGCCAACCAGCTCTTTCTGAACAACAATCGTCTGTGCGCGTTACCCACGTCGGTCACCTACTTCTCCAACCTCCAATTGTTGGACATCAGCAACAACAGATTGTCGACCATCGGCGAGGACTTCACAAGGCTAGCTAAACTCAGGACGTTCATAGCCAAAAACAACCACCTGAACGAGTTCTCACTGCCAAAGGCTTTCGGTTCCATGCAATTGGAGGTGCTGAACTTTAGCGGGAACCGTTTTGAGGAGATCCCGCTGCAGTGCACCAAACTACGGCGTCTGAAGTCGCTGTCACTCGGGGGGAACAGATTGAAAAGTATTCCCGTCGAGATTGAAAACCTAACCAGGTGGGTCATTGCTAGTGTGCTAGCAGTATAAGAAACGTCACAACGTTACGGCTTCTACCTCACACACGTCGAGTTTGATGAAGATCGACGTCATGGCATCGCGATTAGATTATTTCGGGTTGAGTAAAATTGAGTGAGGCCTGCACAACAGCGACGTTCATGGTTCACACGAGGTTACTTTTCGGGGTTTTCAGCATCACAACGTGCTCCACAAAAGCAAAAGCAGGGTATGTACACCATGGCAACGGGGGCGGTGGAGTTCACCTGCTGGACTCATCGACCTTTGACTCACTGATCATTTGTGTGGGGATAAACGGTCAATATTTCAACTGCACACGGTGTGTGAGTGATTTCTTAAAGGACAACCAACACCATTTTTTTTGTATAATTCAGCCCGTTCCCACAGGTTGATTAATTCCTTACACGGAGCTTTGTCTCCCTCTTCTGCCTCTTTTTGGTGCAACACGAAGTTTTCAGACCAAACAAGTACAGCAAAATGCATTGACGTGATGATGGAAGGACTGCTACAATGTGTCCTTTTTTCGGTCAGGGGCGTTCCTTCAGTGACGTAACGTGAGGACTCGTCACCAACTCAAAAATAAGTCTTCCGGAATATTCAGTGCGAGTCTTAAAATGTAAAATATCGCTATATGCGGTGGAATCTTTGTAAAATCCGCTCAATAGAAGCCATTTTACAAATTGTGGACACAACTTGTCCGGAGATGTCGGTTGTCCTTTAAAAACCGCAAATTCTTATTTGTCCAATTGGCGTGATAGCCTCAATTTAATCAGAGTTGTCTTGGAATGTTTAATATTCCACGCTGTTATCTGTAGCTGCAATCAGCTGTTTGTTTATGTAACGCAGGTAAATATTTACTTCGTTTTTAGCTAGCAATATTTCCAGTTTCCCAACATTGACATTAACAATGAAAGTGTCTGAGTGAACCTCTAGTTTTGCTAGTGTGTCAACAGCAGTTGTTGCAAAACAGTTTTTCCTCTGAGTCATAGCATCGACAAGTGAAAACAGATGATGGAAATAGGGTACATGGATCCCTGTTTTCCCAAAAATCAGAAAGCCCACACTTGGCAAAAGAAAACAAGCTAGTGAGTCATTCCAGAATCGTCTGCCATTTACCAAAATGCAATATTTGTTTTAGAAAATCAGGGCTAGCTGTTAGCTTATTTGGGGACAGTTGCACACTCTTCAACTTGTTTTTTTTTACTGCGGTGAATGACAACAATAAACACGGCAGGGAAAACAAAACAAACAAAATAAATAAATACATTTTGGAGGTTACAGACGCTCCCCTACTTATGAACATTCGAGTTACAAACAACAGTACATACAAACAGTTTTGCGGGTATGATGAAAATGTTCAGACAGTGATGCTGTAAGTTAGATTTTGTATTGCGCGCATTTTTCTGGGTATTGCTTCTTTCTGCTGCTAATACCGACGTGAGGTCAAGATCTCTAACATGTAGTATTCTCTCCAGTTATACATGTACATATCTTTAGAGATCATATATATATTATGAAATGTTTATTTTTCAGTACAAACCAATACAAGTTACTTATACAAGCCTTAAACATACTTATATAAGGCTTAAACATACTTATATAAGCCTTAAGGGACAACCGACATCTCCGGACAAGTTGTGTCCATAATTTGTAAAATGGCTTCAAATGACTTCTACTGATGAGCGTATTTTACAAAGATTCCACCGCATATAGCTATATTTTACGTTTTAAGACAACTGCTGAATATTCTGGAAGTCTTGTTTTTGAGTTGGTGACGAGTCCTCACCCTACGTCACTGAAGCATCTTTTCCGAATCTGCCATTGTTTTGATTCTCGAGCAAGGCAAGATGTCTTGCCATGACACCACGAACGAGGGGGCGGGATCTTCTGAAACTCGCCACTTCCGGTTTCAAATTGAAGTACTTTTTAGACACTTGAAGTCATTTTTATTGGTGTTTTGCATTTGAAAAAAAATATCATACTGTGTGTTTTAGGTATTTTAGATGCTATAAAACGTTTTTCTGATGTCAGTTAGGAAACAAAAAAGTGACGTCGGTTGTCCTTTAAAGGACAATCGACACCATAGGAAACCATTAAAATGAGAATAATCAGTTCCCAGGTCCCCATAAATAAACTGTACTGTATGATAAAGTCGTTTTATTTACCTTTGTGATGGTCGTTAATGGCTTGATGAAATGGAGTAGCCGGTTTCATCAGCATTAAACACTTAATGAGGAATGTTCTTCTTTCAGCATCTTGAGGAATGATCCCTTGTAGGTGCTTCTCTGCCATAATCTTACCTAGTTCCTCATCAATTGTGATCTGTTTAGCTGGGTTGATAGCTATTTGCGTCAAGTGTACAGATGGCTTGTGTGGGTTGTTTGTGGAGCCTGATTGATGGGATATTTTAACCTTGCAGTCTACACTCTGTCTTTGAACTATCAAAGTTGAAACTCTCTCACTGTCGTCTGCCTGTCTCTTTCATGTTTCAACCACCCCCCACCCCCACTGCTGCGTTCTTGACCAATCATGTGGCTTTAACCAAAGACTGGGGGTGGGAATAGAGGACAAAAACGGCTGCCATTTTGTTGTTCGAAGAGTGGGCTCGTTTGCGAATGACACATCACTCATTGAGGCCTTTCCATGTACGAAAAACGTTCGTATGCCAAGGTAAAGTTCATTTGGCAAGGTAACATTTTCATAAATTTAACATTCGTAAACCGAAAAGTTCGTAAGCCAAGGGGTTCGTAAACCGAGGTATCACTGTACTGTATGAATGGTGTCATGTGCAGATTAGACAATGTGTGATAAACAAGTCCATACGCGCACACAATGAGTGTGGCTTTCGTCATCTGGACCAGCAAAGATTTTATTGTTTCTTGTTTTGCTGGATGCTCCTGGTGAAAGTTCAGACTTTCATGTCTTAACGCCTTTATCACGTGTAGTCCATCACGCGGTTCAATAGACGCTCGTTCAAAGTAACACAGGCTAGAAAATTTATGCTTGCATTTTTGTTTATGTCCTCGACAAGTGAAAGTTGAGTTTCATAAAACCTGCCAATAGTTCCCCCACTTCCATGAGTGTCAACATAATAGACCTTGAGCTCCCTCTACTGGTCGTTTTTCCACTGGTAGGTTTTTGGCAGGGTATGTCCATTTTAAAGGTATATTTTATTAGTGTACGACTGATCTTTGATACATGTGTCGTTCCTGGATTCCAAAATGTATTTAAAGGACAACCAACATCACTTTTTTGTTTCCTAACTGACATCAGAAAATCGTTTTATAGATTCTAAAATAGCCAAAACACGCAGTATGATATTTTTAGTCAAATGCAAAATATCAATAAAAATGACTTAAAGTGTCCAAAATCTGCCAAAAAAAAAAGAACCCGGAAGTGGCCGGTTTCAGAAGGTCCCGCCCCCTTGTTCGTGGTGTCACCCCAAGACGTCTTGCCTTGCTGGAGAATCAAAACAATGGCTTCAGATTCGGAGAATATGCTTTCTTGTTACTCATCCAGTTATGAATATGATTCAAATAGTTCTGAAGAAGAAAGCATGCATGTTTGTAATCGATTAAATAATTTATTCCATGCCATTTTGAGGTATCTGGGGGCGGGAAGTGTAGCACCAAAAAGAGACAGAAAATGGCGACAAAGCTCCATGTAAGGAATTAATCAGCCCGGCTGATTAATTCCTTACACGGAGCTTTGACGCTATCTTCGGAAGTTGTCACATTGGAATTAAGTCATGTTTAACTCATTTACTGCCATTCACGAATCTATCATTTAGCTATCTAGCTATCTATTAGAGACTGTATCTATTAGCCTGCGAGCTAGCTTTTTATCTGACTTACTTTGGGGTTGAGTGAACGCTGGCGCGTTTGGCTGCCGCTACTCACCCACAAAAAAACCGAACCTGTGACTGTAAAGTGGCCTTGAGAGTTTTGAAATTAGTTTATTATTATTATTCGGGAATTGGAAATATGATGTAGAGCGCCATTCCCGAATTTGTTCGGGTTTTGTTTTTTTTCATGCTTGGGTGCCGATAAAGTGCAGGCCTCTGGTAATGTTTTTTTTTCTGTTCCACAAGGGGGCAGCAATACCCCTTTTTTCATGTGTGCGCTTTTTTTCCCAGCTTCACCTGTTGTGAAAGCGCGATATCAACCAACACGTATGTATTGCATAGTATTTTGAACAGCTGCCCTCATTTCAAGCTCCTATAAGTCCAGGCCCATATAATTTAGGAATGAACTCTTTATTTTCTGATATTTGTTGATACAGTGCTTTAACAACAGCTGAAGCTGCAATAAAGCAATCACATGGGGAAAAAAGGGAAATGCTGCCCCCTTGTGGAAGGGAGAACATTGCCAAAGATCTGACCAGCGCTTTATCGGCACCCCAGCAAAAAAAAACAAAAACAAAAGCCGAACAACAAATTCGGGAATGGCGCTCTACGCCATATTTTCAACTCGAGAATAAATTCGGGAATGGCAGTGAATGAGTTAAGTTTTTTACGCGCATGCAATTTCTTTCCCTAAATGATTCCCGATGTTTTATTTTTATGGATCTGTTTTGTCTCTTTGCTTTGGCAGTCTGGAATTGTTGTATCTTGGTGGAAACTTCATCCCCGCCATTCCCGCCGAGGTTGCCAACCTGCCTCACCTGAGCTACTTGGTGCTGTGTGACAACCGGATCCAAAGCGTCCCGCCGCAGCTGACCCGGTAAGTCAATACAAGACCGAGTTGACGCCATCCCAACAAGGTAACCTAACCTGACCTGACCTTGAACTTATTCTGATTTTTTTATTATTATTATTTTTGTCTGGCTTCAGGCTTCACTCATTGCGCTCGCTGAGTCTCCACAACAACTTGCTAACGTATCTGCCTCGGGAGATCCTGAGCCTTGTGCGCCTGCAGGAACTCAGCCTCCGCGGTAACCCGCTGGTGGTGCGCTTCGTTAAAGAGCTGATGTACGACCCCCCCTCGCTGCTTGAGCTGGCCGGGCGGACCATCAAGAGCAGGAATGTCCCTTATTCGCCGCCAGATATGCCCACCCACCTGCTCAAATACTTGGAGCTGGCCAGCAAGTGCCCCAACCCCAAATGTGCAGGTCAGTTTGGTCCGCGTGCATGGCAAATGACTTTCTCGTACGAAAATTGCAGTTCTCTGTGTTAGAAAATGATTGTCAAAGAAAGGTAGTCTTAGACATGTAGGCCAGCCTGTTGATAATTCAGCTGAGTGAGCATCGAAAGGATTGACCTGAGACGTGTCTTCACTTAGAAAATTCTATGGTTATGATGATAGTGGGTTTTTTTTTTGCTGTATTGTTTAAAATGACTAAATCGACAACAATAATTGCAGTCAGAGATGGTTTCATGTGTCAATATAATGCTTATTTCAAAAATGACTTTTTTTCCAGCACAGTAGGTTTGTGTGTTTTTTTTTTTTTTTTACAATACATCAGTGTATGAAATAACGTCTGCCCGGAGTCCCGGGGCGTACAACTTTTACATCGGGTGTACAACATTGAAAACGTCTCGGTCAACGTCTCTGTCGCTCAATGACAGAGAGAGTGAGAAAATGGATCGAAAACAGTGACATTTGGACTCGTTTCAACTTTGATAGTTCAAATGCAAAGTGTAGCCTGCAAGGTTAAAATTCTCATCAATCAGGATCCACAAATAACCCGCACAAGCCATCTGTACACTTAATGCAAAAAGCTAAACAGAACACAATTGATGAGGAACTAGGTAAAATTATCGCAGAGAAAGCACCTACAAGGGATCATTCCTCAAGATGGTAAAAGAAGAAGGCTAGGTTCCTCATCAAGTATTTAATGCTGATGAAAGCGGCCACTCCATTCCATCAAGCCATCAACGACCATCACAAAGGTAAATAAAACGACATTATTATACAGTACTGTTTATTTCTTTAATTATAATGCCATATAATTTATTACACATAAAATAAGGTATATTTTGTGTAATTTTAAGTCTTAGAAAGTAGAAAATTATGTTTTATGGAGACCTGGGAACAGATTATTCTCATTTTAATGGTTTCCTATGGGAAATTAATTTTTGGGATACACCTTTTTCGCCTTACACGCTCTGTCTGGGAACCAATTAAGTTCGTATGCCAAGGTAATCACTGTATATTGCTTGTCCAGTTTTCTGCTCAAATGTGGGGTGGGGGTCGATTCTCAGATGTCATTGTGATTTTCAATTTCTTTGGCAGGCGTCTACTTTGACTCGTGCGTGCGCCACATCAAGTTTGTGGACTTCTGCGGCAAGTACCGTCTGCCACTCATGCACTACCTGTGCTCGCCCGAGTGCACCAAATCGCCTTGCAGCTCCAACCCGCAGAGCGACGCCGAGTCTGACGAGGAGAACAGCGTGCCCGCCGACCGCCTCCAGAAGGTTCTGCTGGGCTAGGACATTAACCATCTCTCTCCGTCGCGTCGCCCAACATGTACGCTATTCCGCACAATTCCTACTTGTACCCATCGAGTTTGAACATATGTATCATGAGTTCTTTCCCCATAGTTTAAAACCATTCCCTGGTGTCTTGGGTCAGTGACACCATTTTGACAAAATAAATCTGAGGATCAAAAATTACTGCGGGGCACATTTGAAAACACGCATCACAAATACAGTGGGACCTCGGTTTACGCACCCCTTGGCTTATGAACTTTTCAGTTTACGAATGTTACATTTATGAAAAATTTACCTTAGCATACGAACTATTTTTCGGGATACACACGGAGCTGCCACAATGACTGATGTGTCGTTCGTGAATGAGCCCGTTTTCCAAACAAGGAAATGGCAACTGACTTTTTTTTGGTCCTCTATTCCCCGCCCCCAGTCGTCGATTAAAGCCAGGCGATTGGTCTAGAACGCAACAGTGAGGGATGGGGTTTCAGACAGACAGAGAGTGAGGCCATTCTCCAAAAAACAAAATGGCGTCTTCGGTTAAAGCCACATGATTGGTCAAGAACCGAGCAGTGTGGTGTGGGGGTTCAACATTAAAGAGACAGGCAGATAGAGAGAGAGAGAAAACACACACACACAAACACACGAAAGGGAGAGGACAGAGCTTGAAACAAAAAAAAAAGAAAAGGTGGAAAAACAAGTAAAATGGTGAGAAAATGGATAGAAAACGGTGAAATTTCAACTTTGATAGTTCAAAAGCAGAGTGTAGACTGGAAGGTTAAAATATCCCATCAATCAGGCTCCACAAATAACCCGAACAAGTCATCTATACACTTGATGCAAAAAGCTATCAACCCAGCTAAACAGAACACAATTGATGAGGAACAAGGTAAAATGATGGCATAGAAAGCACCTACAAGGGTCATTCCTCAAGATGGTGAAAGAAGAAGGCTACGTTCCTCATCAAGTGTTTAATGCTGAGGAAACCGGACACTCCATTCCATCAAGCCATTAATGACCATCACAAAGGTAAATAAAATGACTTTATTGTACAGTACAGTTTATTTCTTGAATCATAATACTATAGCACATTTATTATACATAAAATAAGGTATATTTTGCGTAGTTTAAAGGCTTAGAAAATTAGAAAGTAGAAAATTGTTTTATGGGGACATGGGAACCGATTATTCTCATTTTAATGGTTTCCTATGGGAAATTAATTTTTGTGATACACACTTTTCGCCTGACACACTCTGTCTGGGAACCAATTAAGTTCTTAAGCCAAGGTCCCACTGTAGAATCTGTGGGCTGTTGATTGAGATTGTTCCCGTTGTTGGGGAACATTTTCTGAACTCAATGGATAAATACCTTCATGTACTTTTACATCAGAATAGCACTTTTAAAATCCATTGATTGTTCCTGGTAGGTAATAACTTTGATTTTTATTTTTTCCATCCCCATCAAACACAAAAATTAGGTTTTCTTTTTATTTGACTTTACTAAAATCAATCCTAGATAGATATACACCACAAGAGTTCCCTCAAGCATAGGGAACTCTTGTATCCCCATCAGGGATACTTCCAGATAATACATTACAACACGTCTTCATTCATATCTTTTCAATATCATTTTTCTGTGCATTCAACAATGAAATACTACATATAAGCAGCCTGAAATGTGACAAGATTACTGATTTTTTTTTTCTCGGGTGAATTCTTTTTATACAGAAAGCCTGTAACCGAACAACTCATTTTCTATCAATCACTTTACAACAAAAAATGGATTTAAGTAACCTGCAGCCTATTTTGCTCTTTACCAGATTGTTTCCTATGAATGGGAATATGATAATAATCAATGGGAATAATAAAAGGTGTGTGGTAAAAATGTATTCAAGTTTAAACTATTGTCTACGTTTTATTCTGGTTTTTTAAAATTCATCAATGTGGGTACAGTGATAACTTGGTTTACGAACCCCTTGGCTTACGAACTTTTCGGCTTACGAACTTTTTGGTTTACGAACGTTAAATTAATGGAAATTTTACCTTGGCATACAAACTATTTTTCGGGATACACACGGAACTGCCACAATGAGTGATGTGTCGTTCGCGAACGAGGCCGTTCTCCTAAAAGAAAATGGCAGCCGGCTTGTTTTGGTCGTCTATGCCCCGCCCCCAGTCGTCGGTTAAAGCCACGTGATTGGTCAAGAACGCAGCAGTGAGGGAAGGTGGTTTAAACATTAAGGAGACAGGCAGATGACAGAGAGTGACAAAATGGATAGAAAACAGTGAAATTTGGACTCATTTCAACTTTGATAGTTCAAAGGCAGAGTATAGACTGCAAGGTTAAAATTCCCACAAATTACCCGCACTAGCCATCAGTTCAAATTGAAATGAAAAGACAAGCGAGGGAACTAGCTATTAATGATGTTTCTAGTGTGTCTGCTTGCATCTGTTGCAATATCACAACTTCCAAGATGTACAACCTAGAGCTCCTTGAGACACTTTATGCAAATAGCTATCCATTCCATCAAGCCATCAACGACCATCACAGAGGTCAATAAAACAATTTTATTATACACTACAATTTATTTCTTTAATTATAATACCGTAGCACATTTATTATACATTAAGTAAGGTATATTTTGTGTAGTTTTAAGGCTTAGAAAGTAGAAAAAATATGTTTTACGGGGACCTGGGAACGGATTATTCTCATATTAATGGTTTCCTATGGGAAATTGATTTTTGGATTACACACTTTTCGCCTTACACACCAATTAAGTTCGTAAGCCAAGGTATCACTGTATTTATTTATTTTTTTGATGTATGTGTCACTGCCAAAACTGAAATTAAATGACAAAAAGAACCTGTCGTTAGAATTTTGTGATCAACACACTGTATTAATGTGATAACAATAGGCCAACTGAATTTTTTGAACACATGCTCGCTGGCGTATACCCAAAAGAGTATATAGCCGCCGATGTATTAAAATCGACGGCTATATGGGTCTCAGACGTGGTATAAATGCCCGGCACATGACAAGTGTTGATTGTACAGTGCCAATGCTCAACTGAGCCTTTACACATGACAGTCTGCATCCAAATCCAGACTGACCTAACAGAGAACAATCAAGATTTACCAAAGTGATAATCTTATGATTATGTATGCCAACCTTGTACATGAAAACTAGATCAAGCGTTTTCAAAGTGACTGCTCTTTGCCTCAATACAAAATGAAGATCTTGCGCTCTGTTTCAGATAAAAGAAGAGAATCTGAGGTTTCTTACACTGCAATGAATGTTGATGTAATCCTCAAACTCAATATTCTGTACGTCCTGGAATTCAAGTGATAATGACAAAAACCCTGGCACTGGAGTGGCCACATTTTTGCACATTGTCTGGTAGTGAATGAGTTAAACCCGAATTGACTTTGGACTCCCAACTGTCAGGTATCAAAATACGGCTAACTGACATTTTCTGCTAAGCGCAATATCCGTAGCCGCATGGGGCGCACAATTTAAGGTAGGATCAACATTGATACAGCTGGAGCATCCTCGGTTACTCTTACTATCTGTTTTTCTTTCTTTTTTTTACAAGGACAACCGACGAAGTTGTGTCCACAATTTGTCAAATCACTTCAAATGACTTCTACTGAGCGTATTTTACAAAGATTCCACAGCATATAGCGATATTTTATTTTTTAAGACTCACGCTGAATATTCAGGAAGTCTTGTTTTCGAGTTGATGACGATCCCGGAGGGACGTCACGGAGGGAACGCCCCTGACCGACAAAGCGACACACAATGCATTTTGGGTATTTTGTTTGATCTTCTTCTTCTGCTGGACCGTATTTTTCTTTTGTGTCCTCTTCGGTTTGACACTAGCCTGTGGCGGGGTCTTTTTCGGTCCCATAATAGCAACTCGATAACAAACCACATCTGCACTCAAAGAAAAGTGGTGACGAAAACTAGTGTGGTGTTGTTCAACCGTGTGGTTTGGTGTTCATCCGCCGAAAACTAGTCTCTTTAAGACTCACGCTGAATATTCAGGAAGTCTTGTTTTCGAGTTGATGACGATCCCGGAGGGACGTCACGGAGGGAACGCCCCTGACCGACAAAGCGACACACAATGAATTTTGGGTATTTTGTTTGATCATCTTCTTCTGCTGGACCATATTTTTCTTTTGTGTCCTCTTTGGTTTGACACTAGCCTGTGGCGGGGTCTTTTTCGGTCCCATAATAGCAACTCGATAACAAACCACATCTGCACTCAAAGAAAAGTGGTGACGAAAACTAGTCTGGCGTTGTTCGACCGTGTGGTTTGGTGTTCATCCGCCGAAAACTAGTCCGCCAGCCACCGTTTTAAAAGTTCGTGAGCTAAAGCATTCGTAAACTGAGGAATCTCGTTTGTAAATTGGGGAACGTTTATCGCTTTTTTTTCTTGATTCTTGATTGATGTCTGATATGTATTTTTCTCTTTTGGTGATAGTATCTCCCAATAAACTGTCATTAGATTTTAAGAGTCGCTAGTAAGCAATGTTTTCGTAAATAATCACATCCTAGCTTGCTGAAAGAACTCCTACGGTAACTTTTGCGCAAGTCAACAACTCACCTTGATCAATTGACTCCTGCTCTCGATGTCAATCAAATATTCAGGCCGCTTCGTAATCCGATCGTCATCGGCGGCAGGCCTCTAAACAGCAGCGACATTGCAACTGCGAAACAAAATGCATCTTCAACCTGATCCCGAGGGACACGTGACGCGATAGCAGCTAACACGCGCCGCGTGTAACAAAAACGCTTTTTGTTCCTCAATGGGACAAACGCACGCCGTCATCGGATCCCTGACACTTGCTCTTATTTGTTTTGGGTAATCACATTACGCTGGCTTCTGCTTTTTCATGACCACGTTGACTGCACTATGCAACACGTCTGTGTAAGCTCTCAGTCGTACAGGAGTGATCCATCGATGAAAAGGTTTCTTCAGCCGTCATCTGTACTTCTTTGAAGGTGTCGGACTTATTATCCAAGATGCTTCGTCAGCAAACTAGTCTTTTGCTGGTAGTTTCGGCCCTATATATATATCCCAACTGTCCAGACATGGCAGTGCCGGACTCTGCTATGATAGGTCCCTACTCTCAAGTTGGGGGGGGAGCAGAGGACTACTCCCTATGCCTCCACTGGTCACTTATATTGTCCTGCCTGAGTATGAGGTCTACGACTGGCCCGATTTCCCCATTTGCTCCGGTAATCACCTCATCAGCATAACTAAGCCTATGTTGCCTAAGCAGTCTGTTGTACGAACGATCCAAATTGAACCTCACCCCACCATGGCGGTTTAGTGAAGGATTTTGCTGTTTCATGAAAATAGCTTCTTTTACTCCCCTTTCAAACCATCTATTTTCTTTCGCTAAGATTTTAACGTCATTGTCGTCAAATGAGTGGTTGCTAGCCTTTAGGTGCATATGTCGCCGCGCCATCTTGAAGTCGAAACAACAACAAAAAACCTAAATGAGAAATAAAACAAAAGACAGTTGTTCAATTTTAAGCACTTTCTGCACCCTCCTTGTTGTATAAAGCAGTTTATAGATGAAAGAGGAGAGGAACAAATCATCCTTTTCACCAGTGGATCAGCGACGTCATGGTGATATGTGCACGTCTGCTTACAAGCTAAATGTTGAAAGCAAACACGAAACTGTAGCATCCATTGACGAAAGGTGACTGTCTCACATCTCCTGTAAATCCGCTTCAATTCCAAGCGGCGACCACTTCCAAGGATAACGTAACCATGTTCCTCCCTATCGCGGATAGGAAACGTGCATCCATGCTTTTCTTTGTAAAGTGAGTACAATATAATAACACCTACTTTTAAATGAAAATTTTAGACGTGTATTCATTTGATAATATCCCCACAGTTGTGCTTATTGTTGGCAAATATTTTGAATAACTGAAGAGAAACATGACACATGTACCTCTGGCTGCAGTATAGTGAGTATATTTTCAATATTATGTTTTTGTCATATCATATCATATCTTGGTGTGTCTCTTACTGCTGTGAGCAGTGTTGACACACCCTTGTCAGGAATGTGTGTGTGTGTGTGTGTGTGTGTGTGTGTATTCTTGTATTTCCGTCTTCGTGTGGCCCCCCACCCTTGACATCCCACCTTTGTTGTGTGGCCATTGCGACTGCATTTTTTTTGCTTCTACCTTAAACAGTTGTTTGTCAGGCTTAGCTTTGGAAGCGTTGCTGAGGTTTTAAGAACACTTTGATGCATCCAAATATTATTACATTATATGATCTGTGTGTGTTTGTGTGTGTGTGTTTGTATGGCTAGTCATGTGAGGACCACTAACATTTTATACCATATGTAATAATAATAATAATAATAATAATACATTACATTTTAAGCGCCTTTCAAAGCTCTAAAGGACACTTTACAGTCACAGACAAGCATAGGTACTATAATAAATAAAATACACTCACAAATAGAATGTAATAAACAAAATACAATTATAAATAGAAACAAGAGAGAGAGAGTTCCGCAGAAAATGCTATTTTAAATTGGTGGGTTTTGAGATAGGACGTAGTGAGGAACTTTTTGGCCGGTCCTCACATGTTTTTCCTTCTAAAGGCGACTAAAGGGTCCATATATGCATCTGTTAAAATTTCAGAGAGGTCCTCACAAATTCACCTAAAGTGATTTTTTTTGTGTGTATTTTCATTTCACTTGGATACACACACTTTTTACTCATTGTGTGTGTTTATGTTTGTGTGTTTGTGTGTGTGTGTGTGTGTGGTTAATGAGAGGAAAAAGTTCATACCACAAAAAGTAAAACGATATTTTAACCAAATTCACTACAGGGGTGAGGACTTTGAATGTACCCATTTAGAAACCTCACTCCTGCTGTTATTTCAATTCCAAGTCCATTTTTTTATTTCTTTGTTTTTAAAGACGTGGGAAATGGGGTGACATTTAGTGTTCAAATGTAACACTATTTCTTCTCTAAACTTATCAGCAACGGTCGTCCTCACTCCTTAAATGGAGTTATCCGCACCTCACAAAACCATTGTAACAGGAATGTGTGTGTGTGTGTGTGTGTTTGTATGACTAGTCATGTGAGGACCACTAACATTTTATACCATACGTAGTGAGGACAATTTTGACAAGTGAGGACCTTTCGGCCGGTCTTCACAAGTTTTTCATACTAAAGGCTTCTCGAGGGTCTATAAATGCATCTGTTAAAGTTTCAGAAAGGTCCTCTCAAATTCACCCAAAATGATTTTTTTGGCGTGTATTTTAATTTCTCTTGGATACACACACACTTTTTACTCACTGTGTGTGTTTACGTGGGTGTGTGTGTGTGTGTGTGTGTGTGTGTGTGTGTGTGTGTGTGTGTGTGTGTGTGTGTGTGTGTGTGTGTGTGTGTGTGTGTGTGTGTGTGTGTGTGTGAATGCTTAATGAGAGGAAAAAGTTCATACCACAAAAAGTAAAACGATATTTTAACCAAATTCACTACAGGGGTGAGGACTTTGAATGTACCCATTTAGAAACCTCACTCCTGCTGTTGTTTCAATTCCAAGTCCATTTTTTTATTTCTTTGTTTTTAAAGAAGTGGGAAATGGGGTGACATTTGGTGTTCAAATGTAACACTATTTCTTCTCTAAACTTATCAGCAACGGTGGTCCTCACTCCTTAAATGGAGTTATCCGCACCTCACAATACCATTGTAACAGGAATGTGTGTGTGTGTTTGTATGACTGGTCATGTGAGGACCACTAACATTTTATACCGTACGTAGTGAGGACATTTTTGACAAGTGAGGACCTTTCGGCCGGTCTTCACCAGTTTTTCATGCTAAAGGCTTCTAGAGGGTCTATATATGCATCTGTTAAAGTTTCAGAAAGGTCCTCTCAAATTCACCCAAAATGATTTTTTTTGTGTGTATTTTAATTTCTCTTGGATACACACACACTTTTTACTCACTGTGTGTGTTTACGTGGCTGTGTGTGTGTGTGTGTGTGAATGCTTAATGAGAGGAAAAAGTTCATACCACAAAAAGTAAAACAATATTTTAACCAAATTCACTACAGGGGTGAGGACTTTGAATGTACCCATTTAGAAACCTCACTCCTGCTGTTATTTCAATTCCAAGTCCATTTTTTTATTTCTTTGTTTTTAAAGAAGTGGGAAATGGGGTGACATTTGGTGTTCAAATGTAACACTAGTTCTTCTCTAAACTTATCAGCAACGGTGGTCCTCACTCCTTAAATGGAGTTATCCGCACCTCACAAAACCATTGTAACAGGAATGTGTGTGTGTGTGTTTGTATGACTAGTCATGTGAGGACCACCAACATTTTATACCATACGTAGTGAGGACATTTTTGACAAGTGAAGACCTTTCGACCGGTCTTCACCAGTTTTTCATGCTAAAGGCTTCTAGGTGGTCTATACATGCATCTGTTAAAGTTTCAGAAAGGTCCTCTCAAATTCACCCAAAATGATTTTTTTGGTGTGTATTTTAATTTCTCTTGGATACACACACACTTTTTACTCACTGTGTGTGTTTACGTGTGAGAAAATGGTTAATGAGAAGAAAAAGTTCATACCACAAAAAGTAAAACAATATTTTAACCAAATTCACTACAGGGGTGAGGACTTTGAATGTACCCATTTAGAAACCTCACTCCTGCTGTTATTTCAGTTCCAAGTCCACTTTTTATTTCTTTGTTTTTAAAGAAGTGGGAAATGGGGTGACATTTGGTGTTCAAATGTAACACTAGTTCTTCTCTAAACTTATCAGCAACGGTGGTCCTCACTCCTTAAATGGAGTTATCCGCACCTCACAAAACCATTGTAACAGGAATGTGTGTTTGTATGACTAGTCATGTGAGGACCACTAACATTTTATACCATACGTAGTGAGGACATTTTTGACAAGTGAAGACCTTTCGGCCCGTCTTCACAAGTTTTTCATGCTAAAGGCTTCTCGAGGGTCTATATATGCATCTGTTAAAGTTTCAGAAAGGTCCTCTCAAATTCACCCAAAATGATTTTTTTGGCGTGTATTTTAATTTCACTTGGATACACACACACTTTTTACTCACTGTGTGTGTTTACGTGTGTGTGTGAATGGTTAATGAGAGGAAAAAGTTCATACCACAAAAAGTAAAACGATATTTTAACCAAATTCACTACAGGGGTGAGGACTTTGAATGTACCCATTTAGAAACCTCACTCCTGCTGTTATTTCAATTCCAAGTCCATTTTTTTATTTCTTTGTTTTTAAAGAAGTGGGAAATGGGGTGACATTTGGTGTTCAAATGTAACACTAGTTCTTCTCTAAACTTATCAGCAACGGTGGTCCTCACTCCTTAAATGGAGTTATCCGCACCTCACAAAACCATTGAAACAGGAATGTGTGTGTGTGTGTATGTGTGTTTTTATGTGTGTGTTTATGTGCGTGCGTATTTATGTGTGTGTGCGCACGTGTATCTCTTTCCATCCAAACAAGCATATTTATTTTCATGGTCGACTCTCCTACATGTGCCACCCATTCCCCGAGGACTCTGTCATAACCTGAATGGGCCATCGCAGTTTTAAACACTGTGGGCGGGGGAAAATAAAAAAAAGCGAGAGAGAGAGAGCCTCACACACACACACACACACACCCTTCCTGTGACACACACACACCTCCCTCCTCACTAACTCTCATTTTGCCGAGGTTCTCCTGACAGAAGATGGTGTGGAAAGTTTGACGCGTGCTGATGAGAAATGGGATTGTGATCAAGCGTGAGGATCCGCGCGCTTGCTGTTGTCGCGTCTTCATCCAAGCATACCGGAATCATGTACCGTGGAAACCGCGACGGGACCAGTTGGGATCATCCTAAGGTTGGCTTTATTCCTTTTATTCTCCTCTTTAAGTCTGTACTGTTAGGGAAACTATCTTTTCTTATTTTTGATGATATTCCTTATTTTTGTTTCAGTTCAGTAGACATTGTGCTGTTCCTTTTTTCCCCTCTGCCACTTGGTTACCAAGGGGCAGAATAATACGGATTTACAGATTTACATGAATACTTTGTTCACTGGAGAAATCATAATTATTTTTTTTTTTGCAATATTGTTATATTGTTTGTCTACACGTGTTGCGCCACCATTTGTGAACCAGCTGTTCATTATGATTAACAACCAATGTTTTATGAATATTACTAATATCACTTCACTTTTTTTCTTTTATTATTACTACTTTCTAAGTATCCTTGAGAGTTTATATAGGTGCATATAAATAAAATGGTATTATTATTATTATTATTATTATTATTATTATTATTGTTGTTATTATTGCTATTGCTATTATTATTATTATTATTATTATTGCTATTATTATTATTATTGCTATTATTACTATTATTGCTATCATTATTATTATTATTATTATTTATTATTATTATTATTATTATTATTATTATTATTATTTATTATTATTATTATTATTATTATTATTATTATTATTATTATTATTGCTATTATTATTATTAGTAGTAGTAGTATTGTTGTTGCTATTGTTGTTATGATTGTTATTATTATTATTATTATTATTATTATTATTATTTTATTATTATTATTATTGCTATTATTATTATTATTATTAGTAGTAGTAGTAGTAGTAGTAGTATTGTTGTTGTTGTTATTATTATTATTATTATTATTGCTATTGCGATTATTATTATTATTGCTATTATTGCTATTATTATTATTGCTATTATTATTATTATTAGTAGTAGTAGTATTGTTGTTGTTGCTATTGTTGTTATGATTGTTATTATTATTATTATTATTATTATTATTATTATTATTATTGCTATTGCGATTATTATTATTATTATTATTATTATTATTATTATTATTATTATTGCTATTATTATTATTATTAGTAGTAGTAGTAGTAGTAGTAGTATGTTGTTGTTGCTATTGTTGTTGATTGTTATTATTATTAGTAGTAGTAGTAGTAGTATTGTTGTTGTTGCTATTATTATTATTATTATTATTATTGCTATTGCGATTATGATGATGATTATTATTATTATTATCATTGCTATTATTATTATTATTATTATTATTATTAGTAGTAGTAGTAGTAGTAGTAGTATTGTTGTTGTTGCTATTATTATTCTTATTCTTCTTCTTATTATTATTATTATTATATCACGTTTGAACTGTGCCATACAAAGTCAGTTTACTTTCCTAATTTGCATTTGTAGCTTTAAAACAACACATCGCTGTAAAAAAGAGTAACAAAGGCACTACTTCTCTCACCATGAAGAGATATTATCCGAGTCGAGACTAAGGGCGACGACAAACCGCCATTGCAGCAAAGTGGAGATTGTGGACAATAGCACCATCTTTATTGCATGACGTGAAGCGCCATTCCTGAATTTGTTTGGGGTTTGGTTTTTTTTCTTGCGGGGGGGCGTTTCAAGTTTCAGTCAGACCTCTGGCATTTACCTTTTGTACACACTGGAATCTTTGTCAAATACGCTCAGTAGAAGTCATTTGAAGTGATTTTTGTCCTTTAAACGTTGATATAGTCCTAAAACTCAATATTCTTGCAATTTGAGTGAAAATGACAAAAACCCTGGCACTGGAATGGACACATTTGCACATCGTCTGGCAGCGAATGAGTTAATTAACCCCGAATGACCCGCAGTGAATTCCATCTGCCATATGCTATTTACAGTACCATCGAATACTTGGTACTCCTGCTGACCGGACACCAGACAAAGTACCTCATAGTATCTCGTGGAGTATGTGAAGGAAGCTACAGTATGTCACCCACCGAGCTGACTCATCTCACCAGGGTTATATTGTTCACCTTCTCTCCAACAGTGCACCGTTGCTACAACATGCACCACCATGCGCCCAGAGATTATCCCCCCCCCCCCTCCCCAATAAATTGCATTCTCACTCAGCTTAGAAAATAAACTCATAAATGGACGAGGTGGAATGCCTCAGTATTGACCTCTCAATTTGGATTTACACGAACGAGGCCAGCAACCACCGTTAGTTAATCTTAATCCTGAAAGTGGGCTAACTGCAAAACACTGCAACAGGGGTTCGATTAAAAAGTCAGATGGGAGAGAAGGTCAGTCTCAAGAGGGATACATTCTTTTCATGGAGATAATCGAGCCGTTTTAAACCCCCCTTCCATCCCCCCTTTGTCAAATCCAATAAAGTGTTAATTGTTGGAGATCCCTAAAAGATTTTGAAGTATAGGATTTCTTCAAGGACAACCGACGTCACTTTTTTTGTTTTTTAACTGACATCAGAAAAACGTTTTATAGCATCTAAAATACCCAAAACACGCAGTATGATATTTTTAGTTAAATGCAAAACACCAATAAAAATCACTTAAAGCAGGGGTGTCAAAGTCATTTTTTTGCCGCGGGCCACGTTGTAGTTATGGTTTCCTCTCGAGGGCCGTTATGAATTTGGGGAACGCATTAGAATGTTTAAATCCCTTCAAATATTACATATAGAGCACACAGCAAATTAATGAATAACTCGTTTTTCAAGTCAAGAATAATGACTTTTATTGTGGTTGACATCCAAAAATATGAAATTTTGGCTCAGATTTTAGCAATCATCATGGAATTTAACAAGTTAGATTTGCTTTCGCGGGCCAAAAAAATGATGTGGCGGGCCGGATTTGGCCCACGGGCCTTGACTTTGACACCTGTGACTTAAAGTGTCCAAAATCTGCAAAAAAGCTGCGAATTGGGCAATTTTCAGAAAGTCCCGCCCCCAGTTTGTGACATCACACCAAGACGTGCGCCATGCTCTAGTCTAGAATGAAAACAATGGCTTCAGATTCGGAGAAGATGCTTTCTTGTTACTCATCCAGTTATGAATTTGATTCAAATAGTTCCGAAGAGGAAAGCATACATGTTTGCAATCGATTAAAGAATTTATTCCGTGCCATTATGAGGCAACATTGAGGGGAGATGTCTCAACAAAAAAAGAGGCACAAAATGGCAACCTCCAGTGGCCACCTCTGTTTCCACAGGCTGATAAATTCCTTATATGGAGCTTGGACACCCTCTTCTGGCGGCTTTTGGGTGCAACACGGTTCTCAGACCAAACATGTACATCAAAATACATTGACGTGATGGAAGGACTGCTACAATGTGCCTTTTTTCGGCCAGGGGGCGGTCCTTTCGTGACGTCACGTACGGACTCGTCACCAACTCAAAAACAAGACTTCCTGAATATTCAGCGCGAGTCTTAAAACGTAAAATATAGCTATATGCCGTGGAATCTTTGTAAAATACGCTCAGTAGAAGTCATTTGAAGCCATTTTACAAATTATGGACACAACTTGTGGAGACGTCGATTGTCCTTTAAGAGTGACTTTTCCTCTATAATCGACTCATAGAATCAGATCTCGCAATCACCCATGTTAAAACTATTCAATATTTATGATGGGAAATCACAGATTCATGTAACGTCCCTCATCAAAGGATAATCTCCAAGGCTGTTGTTACGACAGCAATCCAATTTTCAAATCCCTCGCTGACAAACGTCAGCCCATCTTTACTGACCTTTCCGCCGGCACAAAGTGGGGTTCTTGGAAAAACGGGGAGGAAATGCCTCTTTGGAGCAGGGGGCTTTCCTGCAGGAAGTAGCAGGGAGTGCAAGCTAAACTCGGAAAAGTGACGAAAAGGACAAGAACAGGAAGTGCAGACATTTCCCAAATATGCTGCTTCATTGTTCTCTCAACACAGTTAATTTGATGCAAGTAAGTCGACGTAGGCGATTTGTAGTTATTTTTTTACGGAAAGATGATTGAAGTCAAAAAGACAAAAAAAAAATGCAACAATATATCATAGTACATAATCGAACACTCAGCAAACGTTTTTGTAAATAATTTGATTTTATTAGTCCTGCCATTACAGCAAAGCGAAAAAGACCATAATGGTCACTTTTTTGTTTCCTAACTGACATCAGAAAAACGTTTTATAGCATCTAAAATACCCAAAACGCGCAGTATTATATTTTTATTCAAATGCAAAACACCAATAAAAATGACTTAAAGTGTCCAAAATCTGCAAAAAAATAAACCCGGAAGTGGCCAGTTTCAGAAGGTCCCGCCCCCTTTTTCGTGGTGTCACCCCAAGACGTCTTGCCTTGCTGGAGAATCAAAACGATGGCTCCAGATTCGGAGAATATGCTTTCTTGTTACTCATCCAGTTATGAATATGATTCAAATAGTTTTGAAGAGGAAAGCATACATGTTTGCAATCGACTAAATAATTTATTCCGTGCCCTTTTGGGGTACCTGGGGGTGGGAAATGTAGCACCAAAAAGAGGCAGAAAATGGCGACAAAGCTCCGTGTAAGGAATTAATCAACCCGTTTCCACAGGCTGATTAATTCCTTACACGGAGCTTTGTCGCCCTCTTCTGCCTCTTTTTGGTACGACACGAAGTTTTCAGACCGATCAAGTACAGCAAAATGCATTGACGTGATGGAAGGACTGCTACAATGTGTCCTTTTTTTTTCCGGTCAGGGGCATTCCTTCAGTGACGTCACGTGCGGACTCGTCACCAACTCAAAAACAAGACTTCCGGAATATTCAGCGTGAGTCTTAAAACGTAAAATATAGCTATATGCGGTGGAATCTTTGTAAAATACGCTCAGTAGAAGTCTGCAAAGTTGTGTTTGTGTTGCAAAGTCTTTCCATAATTGCAACCAACACCCCATAGGCTGAACTTAGCACTTCGCAACACCCAACTATTTTCTGAACCGCTTATGTAAAGAAAGATGTTACCCAATCCAGATGAAATTCCAGAGGCTGAGTGCTTCCAGGTGGTTTTGCGGGAGCTTCCAATGCTCCTTGATGGCTCATACTTCATAAATCTTAGACAGTGAGCAGACAGAGGATGCCTGCTGCATCCTGTCGCTCAGGTAAACGGCGGTCTGAGCCACGTGCGGCTGAGTCACAGTCGATCGGTTTGTGAGTTTCAGCCACGCGATCGCTACGACATGTCGGTGCAGAGAGAGCAGGCGGGTTGAAGTGCCTGCAGGCACTTTGCTCAGTCCATGTCTATGTTTACATTTTCTGTTCGTCAGAGGCGCAAATTACAACTTTGGTCTTGTACGCTCTCAACTCGCGATAAAAAATAAAAGAGATATATTTGCTAGCGTCGTCCAGCAGCAATAACCATCCACAAAATGTTCTATCCTATTATCCAAGCAAGTATAGTGAGACCTCAACTTACAAACACCTTAGCTTACAAACTTTTCGTCTTCAATTTTTCCGGTGCAATCAGAAAATCACTAAAATTAGTATCAAACCAATTTCTTTTCGACCATTTAACAATGATACAATGTTTTACATGTGTAGATCTTTGCATCTGTATTTTTCAGTGCACAAAAAAAAGTGTTATTCGAAAACTTTATTGTACAGATCATCAAAAACGGCTGTTGTGTCAACCCAACGATAAATTGTAAAAAAAAATGATATCTCTTGGACAGTTTCAATTACATCCTTACATAACTACCTTCATCACATTTTTTTTCAGGACAGAAATCTTAACAGTTTTTGTTTTGGATTTTGTTAATGTTGGGGGGGGGGGGGGGGGGGGGGGGGGGGGGGGGGGGGGGGGGGGGGGGGGGGGGGGGGGGGGGGGGGGGGGGGGGGGGGGGGGGGGGGGGGGGGGGGGGGGGGGGGGGGGGGGGGGGGGGGGGGGGGGGGGGGGGGGGGGGGGGGGGGGGGGGGGGGGGGGGGGGGGGGGGGGGGGGGGGGGGGGGGGGGGGGGGGGGGGGGGGGGGGGGGGGGGGGGGGGGGGGGGGGGGGGGGGGGGGGGGGGGGGGGGGGGGGGGGGGGGGGGGGGGGGGGGGGGGGGGGGGGGGGGGGGGGGGGGGGGGGGGGGGGGGGGGGGGGGGGGGGGGGGGGGGGGGGGGGGGGGGGGGGGGGGGGGGGGGGGGGGGGGGGGGGGGGGGGGGGGGGGGGGGGGGGGGGGGGGGGGGGGGGGGGGGGGGGGGGGGGGGGGGGGGGGGGGGGGGGGGGGGGGGGGGGGGGGGGGGGGGGGGGGGGGGGGGGGGGGGGGGGGGGGGGGGGGGGGGGGGGGGGGGGGGGGGGGGGGGGGGGGGGGGGGGGGGGGGGGGGGGGGGGGGGGGGGGGGGGGGGGGGGGGGGGGGGGGGGGGGGGGGGGGGGGGGGGGGGGGGGGGGGGGGGGGGGGGGGGGGGGGGGGGGGGGGGGGGGGGGGGGGGGGGGGGGGGGGGGGGGGGGGGGGGGGGGGGGGGGGGGGGGGGGGGGGGGGGGGGGGGGGGGGGGGGGGGGGGGGGGGGGGGGGGGGGGGGGGGGGGGGGGGGGGGGGGGGGGGGGGGGGGGGGGGGGGGGGGGGGGGGGGGGGGGGGGGGGGGGGGGGGGGGGGGGGGGGGGGGGGGGGGGGGGGGGGGGGGGGGGGGGGGGGGGGGGGGGGGGGGGGGGGGGGGGGGGGGGGGGGGGGGGGGGGGGGGGGGGGGGGGGGGGGGGGGGGGGGGGGGGGGGGGGGGGGGGGGGGGGGGGGGGGGGGGGGGGGGGGGGGGGGGGGGGGGGGGGGGGGGGGGGGGGGGGGGGGGGGGGGGGGGGGGGGGGGGGGGGGGGGGGGGGGGGGGGGGGGGGGGGGGGGGGGGGGGGGGGGGGGGGGGGGGGGGGGGGGGGGGGGGGGGGGGGGGGGGGGGGGGGGGGGGGGGGGGGGGGGGGGGGGGGGGGGGGGGGGGGGGGGGGGGGGGGGGGGGGGGGGGGGGGGGGGGGGGGGGGGGGGGGGGGGGGGGGGGGGGGGGGGGGGGGGGGGGGGGGGGGGGGGGGGGGGGGGGGGGGGGGGGGGGGGGGGGGGGGGGGGGGGGGGGGGGGGGGGGGGGGGGGGGGGGGGGGGGGGGGGGGGGGGGGGGGGGGGGGGGGGGGGGGGGGGGGGGGGGGGGGGGGGGGGGGGGGGGGGGGGGGGGGGGGGGGGGGGGGGGGGGGGGGGGGGGGGGGGGGGGGGGGGGGGGGGGGGGGGGGGGGGGGGGGGGGGGGGGGGGGGGGGGGGGGGGGGGGGGGGGGGGGGGGGGGGGGGGGGGGGGGGGGGGGGGGGGGGGGGGGGGGGGGGGGGGGGGGGGGGGGGGGGGGGGGGGGGGGGGGGGGGGGGGGGGGGGGGGGGGGGGGGGGGGGGGGGGGGGGGGGGGGGGGGGGGGGGGGGGGGGGGGGGGGGGGGGGGGGGGGGGGGGGGGGGGGGGGGGGGGGGGGGGGGGGGGGGGGGGGGGGGGGGGGGGGGGGGGGGGGGGGGGGGGGGGGGGGGGGGGGGGGGGGGGGGGGGGGGGGGGGGGGGGGGGGGGGGGGGGGGGGGGGGGGGGGGGGGGGGGGGGGGGGGGGGGGGGGGGGGGGGGGGGGGGGGGGGGGGGGGGGGGGGGGGGGGGGGGGGGGGGGGGGGGGGGGGGGGGGGGGGGGGGGGGGGGGGGGGGGGGGGGGGGGGGGGGGGGGGGGGGGGGGGGGGGGGGGGGGGGGGGGGGGGGGGGGGGGGGGGGGGGGGGGGGGGGGGGGGGGGGGGGGGGGGGGGGGGGGGGGGGGGGGGGGGGGGGGGGGGGGGGGGGGGGGGGGGGGGGGGGGGGGGGGGGGGGGGGGGGGGGGGGGGGGGGGGGGGGGGGGGGGGGGGGGGGGGGGGGGGGGGGGGGGGGGGGGGGGGGGGGGGGGGGGGGGGGGGGGGGGGGGGGGGGGGGGGGGGGGGGGGGGGGGGGGGGGGGGGGGGGGGGGGGGGGGGGGGGGGGGGGGGGGGGGGGGGGGGGGGGGGGGGGGGGGGGGGGGGGGGGGGGGGGGGGGGGGGGGGGGGGGGGGGGGGGGGGGGGGGGGGGGGGGGGGGGGGGGGGGGGGGGGGGGGGGGGGGGGGGGGGGGGGGGGGGGGGGGGGGGGGGGGGGGGGGGGGGGGGGGGGGGGGGGGGGGGGGGGGGGGGGGGGGGGGGGGGGGGGGGGGGGGGGGGGGGGGGGGGGGGGGGGGGGGGGGGGGGGGGGGGGGGGGGGGGGGGGGGGGGGGGGGGGGGGGGGGGGGGGGGGGGGGGGGGGGGGGGGGGGGGGGGGGGGGGGGGGGGGGGGGGGGGGGGGGGGGGGGGGGGGGGGGGGGGGGGGGGGGGGGGGGGGGGGGGGGGGGGGGGGGGGGGGGGGGGGGGGGGGGGGGGGGGGGGGGGGGGGGGGGGGGGGGGGGGGGGGGGGGGGGGGGGGGGGGGGGGGGGGGGGGGGGGGGGGGGGGGGGGGGGGGGGGGGGGGGGGGGGGGGGGGGGGGGGGGGGGGGGGGGGGGGGGGGGGGGGGGGGGGGGGGGGGGGGGGGGGGGGGGGGGGGGGGGGGGGGGGGGGGGGGGGGGGGGGGGGGGGGGGGGGGGGGGGGGGGGGGGGGGGGGGGGGGGGGGGGGGGGGGGGGGGGGGGGGGGGGGGGGGGGGGGGGGGGGGGGGGGGGGGGGGGGGGGGGGGGGGGGGGGGGGGGGGGGGGGGGGGGGGGGGGGGGGGGGGGGGGGGGGGGGGGGGGGGGGGGGGGGGGGGGGGGGGGGGGGGGGGGGGGGGGGGGGGGGGGGGGGGGGGGGGGGGGGGGGGGGGGGGGGGGGGGGGGGGGGGGGTATGGAGGCAATTCTAAGGAGTAATGTCGCTTGCAGATTTTTTTTAATCATTAGCTGACATGTTTTCCAACCTGATGGAGTTCGAAAGGAGTGTCAGCCTTGTCATTTCATTAAAAACTACATCAGTAATGTAGAGTGAAGCCTTGATTTACAAAAGTATTCAATGAAAAATGGTATTCAAATCAAGAAGACTGTGTTTTACTAATGTATCACTTAAAGGATAACTGACACCATTTTTTTGTTTCCTAACTGACATCAGAAAAACGTTTTATAGCTTCTAAAAGACCTAAAACAAACAGGCTGATATTTTTAGTCAAATGCAAAACACCAATAAAAATCAGTTAAAGTGTCCCAAAACTACTTCAAAATGACCTCGGAGATGCCGAGTTTCAGAAGGTCCCACTCCCTTGTTTGTGACGTCACGCCAGAGGACGACTTGCCTTGCTCAAGAATCCAAACAATGGCTTCAGATTCGGAGAAGATGATTTCTTGTTACTCATCCAGTTATGAATATGATTCAAATAGTTCTGAAGAGGAAAGCATAAATGTTTGCAATCGATTAAAAAAGTCCTTCTGTCTCATTTTGAGGCGTCTGGACTCCAATGTAGCGTCCCAGAAAATGGACAAAATGGCGCCCAAGCTCTGTTGGAAATGGGCTAATTTGTCTGCTGGGAATTTGTGTCAACTACTATCAAATAGTAGTATTGGTGCTACACACAACGATTCACCATCACATTATTTGTTTTTCCCTTCTAATTTCGCCATCAACACGTATCAACACAAAGTTTTCAGACCAAACAAAGTACCCAAAATGCATTGTGTGTCCTTTCTCGGTCAGGGGCGTTCCTTCCGTGACGTCACGTCAGGCATCGTCATCAACTCGAAAACACAACTTCCTGAATATTCAGCGCGAGTCATACTCGTCACCAAATAATTAAAATGTAAAATATAGCTATATGCCGTGGAATCTTTGTAAAATACGCTCAGTAGAAGTCATTTGAAGTGATTTTACAAATTATGGAAACAACTTGTCCGGGGGCGTCAGTTGTCCTTTAAATATAGTTAAAAAATGTAACTCATTTTTTAGGGTCAAATTATGCGCACAAATACAATTTAATCCATTTCAGAATACGGCGAAAATATCAAAATGTGAAGCACTGTTAGTCTTTTTGAGATGATCATGAGTCATGGGTATTTATTGATTTTTTTTTTTTTCAGATGGTCATGGACGTCCCGAGACACTCGCTCTCTCCAGTGTTGAGCGCTGTGGTATGGACGCTGCTCTCCTGTGGCATCCTGCTGGCCTTCTGCTTCCTGCTCTTCACCCTTCGTTTCAAAAACAACAGGTGGTGAAACGCGATATTCAAATGGCTTAATCTAACGCTCATCATGCGTATAAAATGGACTTCTATGGATTGGGAATTTGTAAAACAATGACATATGATCAGATCCAAAAGTTAAAGGACAACCGACACCATTTTTTTTGTTTCCAGTTATGAATATGATTAAAATAGTTCTGAAGAGGAAAGCATAAATGTTTGCAATCGATTAAAGAAGTCCTTCCATGTCATTTTGAGGCATCTGGACTGCAATGAAGCTGCCCAAAAATGCACAAGATGGCGGCCAAGCTCCGTTGGAAATGGGCTGATTTGCCTGCTGGGAATTTATGTCAACTAGTATCAAATAGTAGTCTTGGTGCAACACACAACGATTCACCATCGCGTTATTTATGTGTTTTCCTTCTAATTTCGCCATCAACGCGGATCAACGCGAAGTTTTCAGACCAAACAAAGTACCCAAAATGCATTGTGTCGCTTTCTCGGTCAGGAGCGTTCCTTTAGTGACGTCACGTCAGGCCTCGTCTCCAACTCGAAAACAAGACTTCCTGAATATTCAGTGCGAGTCTTACAACGCAAAATATAGTTATATGCGGTGGAATCTTTGTAAAATACACTCAGTAGAAGTCATTTGAAGTGATTTTACAAATTATGGACACAACTTGTCCGGGGGCGTCAGTTGTCCTTTAAGGGAATAAAATGTTTCAAAAATTGACTTTTTTTGTGCACAAAATGCAATAAAAATGAGTGGGTAACATTTATTCGCAAACACAATAATAATCTCTTCGGAACTCGATCACAATATAAATCTTTTTTTTTTTTTCTACAAGGATAGTGAAGATGTCCAGTCCCAACCTAAATGTCCTGAGTCTCTTTGGAAGTATTCTTACGTACAGCAGCGGCTTCCTGTTTGCTGCCGACCCTCGACCGTACCCTCAAATGGAAGCATCCACAGCTGTACTCCACGTAGGTACAGTAGCTCTCACTTCAATGGAAGGCTAATCGAATAATTAGTCAAGATATTTGATATCTATCGTAAGTTCCTCTCTTTGTCATCACTGACATGGACAGTACAGTGGTACCTTGGCTTATGAACTTAATTGGTTCCCAGACAGAGTGTGTGAGGCGAAAAGTGTGTATCCCAAAAAATTATTTCCAATAGGAAACCATTAAAATGTGAATAATCCGTTCCCAAGTCCCAATAAAACATACAGTAAAGTCTCGTTGTATCGATATTCAAGGGAGTCCGAAAAAATATCGATATAACCGGGACTATCGATATATCCGACCCTGTTTGCATGTAATTTTCTCCGTGCGTGCATAGAAACAGTATCGATATAACCGGGACTATCGATATATCCGATATCGATATAACGAGACTTTACTGTAATTTTCTACTTTCTAATTTTCTAAGCCTTAAAACTACACAAAATGTACCTTATTTTATGTCTAATAAATGTGATAGAGTATTATCATTAAAGAAATAAACTGTACTGTACAATAAAGTCATTTTATTTACCTTTGTGACGGTTGTTAATGGCTTGATGTTATTTATATGGGTTTGAATTATATGGGTTTGGAGTTATATGAGCTTAAAATGGGGGTGGCTGTACAAAAGGCAAATGCTGCGCCCTTGTGGGAGGGGAAAATATTGCCAAAGGTCTGATCAGCGTTTTATCGGCTCCCCTCTGCAAGAAAAAACAAAACCCCGGCTAATTCGGGAATGGCGCTCCATGTTATATTTTCAATGTCAGTGAATGAGTTATATACAGTAAAGTCTCGTTATATCGATATCGGCTATATCGATAGTCCCGGTTATATCGATACTATTTCTATGCACGCACGGAGAGAATTACATGCAAACAGGGTCGGATATATCGATAGTCCCGGTTATATCGATATTTTTTCGGACTCCCTTGAATATCGATATAACGAGACTTTACTGTACATATATTCTGGAAAGCGCATTATTACTGCTGCAGAGGTTGTAAAACTTCGATATAAATGAAACTGTATTGTATTGAATTGTATTGTATTTCCTTTAATGTAGCTCCAACTAATAGATGCATAATGCAACCACATCCACTATTGTAACATCTAATCATTCTATGCGCCTATACAGTATATGAAAACCGTTTTTAAAATATATAATATATAATATATAATATGTCTGGGAAGTAGGGATATATATATAGGGCCTAAACTACCAGAAAGACTTTAGTTTGCTGACGAAGTTTCTTGGATAAGAAGCGAAACGTCCGACACCTTCAAAGAAGTACAGATGACGGCTGAAGAAACCTTTTCATCGATGTACGACAGAGAGCTTACACAGACATAATATATAATATACATAATAATTTTTTGAAGAGGTACATTATACTCCAAAATGTGTTGCAGGGCCAAAAATGTGACATTTTATTCTCCACAGGCCCGCGTGTGGACCCTGTGTCTCGGTAGCACGATGGTGTTTGGACCTATTTTAGGGAAAACATGGCGCCTATACCGAGTGTTCACCCAGAGGGTGCCTGACAAAAGAGTGGTAGGTATGATCGTGGAGTTGATCTTGTTGTCAACCTACTTTAACTCATTCACTGGAGCGCCATTCCCGAATTTGTTCGGGTTTAGGTCTTTCTTGCGGAGGGGAGGGGGTGATCATAAAGCGCTGGTCAGACCCCTGGTAATGTTTTTCCCTTCCACGAGGGGGCAGAATTTGCTTTTTATCCATCGTAACGCTTTGTTACAGCGTCAGCTGTTGCTAAAGCGCTATATAAATCAATATATATGTACAGTATTGTATTTTGTAAATCTGCCCCCATTTCAAGCTCAGATGACTCCAGAACCATAGAATTTAGGAATTAACTTTTTTCAGATGACAGAAGAGAGTTTAAGGTTTCTAACGCTGTATTGAATGTTTATATAGTCCTAAAACTCAACATTCTGTGGGTCCAGCAATTAAAAATGAAAATGACAAAAACCCTGGCACTGGAGTGGACACATTTTTACACACGTCTGGCAGTGAATGAGTTAAATGCAGTACAGTGTACTAAATGGGAGCATATCTACGTCACAGATCCAAGGTTACAAATATCACAATGCAATACATGTACTCAATAAACTTTTAGGCTCTTTCAGCAATTCACTTGTCCACTAATTCACTTGCACACCTTTTACACTCCGATGTGTCAGATCATCAGAGACATTCAACTCATGGCCATGGTGGCTCTCTTGATTCTGGTGGACCTGCTGGTCCTGACTGCCTGGAACCTCACAGACCCCATTCGCTGTACTCGATCCCTCGGTGCAGTCGTTAAGGTAAGTCAACTACAGTCAGATTGATGAACATCAAAATAGCTCTAAAAACTGAATTTGTTACCTTTGTGTGTGGTTTCCCATCTGCAATGGTATTTATTTGTCCGTTCTAGATGGTGGATAAGAAAATCTCCTATTCTTTGTCTCCATTTGATTCGTGCTCTTCTGCTTACTCGGATATGTGGGTTATCATTATAGTTGTTCAAAAGGTAAGTTATCCCCCCCACTCTCGACAAATATAACCAATCGAGGGCTAACTGGAAAGAATGTTTAAAGGACAACGTCACTTTTTTGTTTCCTAACTGACATCAGAAAAACGTTTTATAGCGTATAGAGGAATTAATCAGCCCGTTTCCACAGGCTGATAAATTCCTTACATGGAGCTTGGTCGCCCTCTTCTGGCTCTTTTTGGTGCAACATGACGTTTTCAGACCAAACAAGTACAGTGAGACCTCAACTTACAAACACCTTATCTTACAAACTTTTCGTCGTAAGAACCTCTAATTTCTGAAAATTAAACCTTATAATAAGCACTATTTTCATAATACACACCCACCACGGCTGGCGGAGTGATCTTCGGCGGAAACACACGACCGAACAGCGCTCCAGCCGGCGCTACTTTGCACACCCCCTCTCATTGAATGCACACGTCGATCGCCTACTTGGAGCTTTTTGCTGATAATTTTACTATGATGGGACCGAAAAAACCCCACAATGCAGTGTATTACTTTCATTACAATACAATAGCACATTTATTATACATAGAATAAGGTATGTTGTGTGTAGTTTTAAGGTTTATTGAGTTGAAAAGTATATTTTATGGAAACCCGGGAACGGATTATTCCCATTTTAATGGTTTCCTATGGTAATTTTTTTTTGAGATACACACTTTTCGCTTTACACACTCTCTCTGGGAACCAATTAAGTTCGTAAGTTGAGGTCTCACTGTACAGCTAAATATATTGACGTGATGGAAGGACTGCTACAATGTGTCATTTTTTCCGTCAGGGGCGTTCCTTCAGTGACGTCACGTACGGACTCGTCACCAACTCAAAATCAAGACTTCCGGAATATTCAGCGCGAGTCTTAAAACGTAAAATATCGCTACGTGCGGTGGAATCTTTGTAAAATACGCTCAGTAGAGGTCATTTGAAGCCATTTTACAAATTATGGACACAACTTGTCCGGAGATGTCGGTTGTCCTTGAAAGGACCACCGACACCATTTTATTTGTTTCCTAACTGACATCAGTAATGCGTTTTATAGCATCTAAAACAATTTCTTCCCCTTGTCCTTCTTTCAGGGGTGTCTACTGCTTTACGGCACATATCTGGCCGGCCTGACCAGCGACGTCAGTCACCCTCCGGTCAACCAGTCCCCCACCATCCTCACCGCCGTCTCCTTGGTTACCTTCTGTTCCGGCGTGGCCATCCCTGTATCCATCTTCATGCCAGCGTGGCCCAACGTGGTCTACAGCATCGTGGCTGGTGCTATTTTCATCTGCACGCTCGCCACCAACTGCATGCTCTTTATACCCCAGGTTGGGAACATCAAGAGAATATGGGGGCAATTTATATTAACCCATTCACTGCCAGAAAATGTGCACATTTGTCCACTCCAGTGCCAGGGTTTTTGTCATTTTCACTCAAATTGCAACGGAATATTAAGTTTCAGGACTACATAAGCCTTCAATACAACTACTAACTAAGTTATATGGGTCTGGAGTTATTTGCATTGAAAGTAGGGGCGGCTGTACAAAAGGCAAATGCGGCCCCCTCGTGGGAGGGGAAAAACATTGCCAGAGGTCTGACCCTAGCTTGAAACGCACCCCCCACCACAAGAAACAACAAAACGTGAATACATTCGGAAATGGCGCTCCAAGTCATGCTTTTCAATTCCCGCGAATGGCAGTGAATGAGTTAAATTATAAGACAAGCATTTTTTTTTCGTTTTTAACTCTTTGCAATTGTCTAAATGAGCAGCTGACAGAGTGGAGGCATTTTGAGGAGGACCACCACACCCCGAGCCAGATGGCCAAGTACTTCAGCAGCCCCAGTAAAAGTCAGCCTACGGTCTACAGTCAGGAAGATATCTACTTCCTCCTCGGGGAGAACAACTCCATGAAAAAGCTTCTCAGCGAGGTACCATGAAGCCACAAGTCGTCGTACAGGAGTGGTCCATCGATAAAAAGATTTCCTCAGCCGTCATCTGTACTTCATGAAGGTGTCGGACGTTTGCTCCTCATCCGAAGAGCAGACTACTCCCTCAAGCTAATCTGATTACTTCTTTTGTTCTGTTTTATTATCTCTAATGTTCTATGCCTGGCTCTGATTGCCCCATCAAAAATGCACAAAATGGCACCCAAGCTTTGTTGGAAATGGGCTGATTTGTCTGCTGGGAATTCGTGTCAACTAGTATCAAATAGTAGTCTTGGTGCAACACACAACGATTCACCATCGCGTTATTTAGGTGTTTTCCTTCAAATTCCGCCATCAATGGGGATGGGACTGTTGAATCTCTTGAAACGCTGATTTTTTTTTAATCTTCATTTTTATTTGCTGTTTTTCAGAAGAATGCTGTGATTGACAGCTTGCAAGAGCAGGTGAGCAAAGCCAAAGACAAACTTCTGCGACTGGTATCAGCCAGCCAAACGTCGGAGGAGCAGGAGGTGCATAAATTCCAGTCGTCCTCCACTCAGACCGCAGAACTTCAGTCCTGTCAACTTTCAGCTTCTCTGCCTCAAGGCGATGTCAAGTCGCCTGGTTCCTCTCATCTTGCCTCTGTTCCTTCGTCAACTAGTCTTTTGCCAGATTCTGTAACACCCGCCGTTGCTCCATCTCATCCTTCCGGTGGATTGGATGTAGACACATGCGAGTCTGGAGAAAAGGATCCACTCCAATCTTCCGGAACATCAGACGAGAAGACAGAACGTGTCACCCTCCGAGAATCCGACAGACTTTTGAACCCTTTTCAAGAAGAAACGTTTACCAGTGGACCAACATCGCCCTTGGGACCAAACGCCAGTCCAGCTGGTTTTGTTAGTAGCGAGAAGTTGCAGGAGATCCTCCAAGAACTGAGTGTGGACACGGTCTTGGCAACCGTTCTAAAATCAGCTAGGGTGTCTTCTCAAAGCAGAATTACAGAGGATTCTCCACTTTCACCCATCTCGATGCGGACATCGCGTTCCCTTAACTCTCCTGTGGTCTTTCGCTACCCTAGCATCTCACCCTACGGTATGCGGAAACGTCGACCGCCTTTCCATTCGCCCAGACGTGGATTGACGCCACCTTGTTTCCACGCGGAGAGGCGAATAAGGGACGGTTGTCAGAATCAACAGAAACACGTGGAGGGATTCACCCTTAAAGTAGGAGTTTCAGGGGATGGTTCCATCCGGAACGTTCCCAACTGTGATTTGGACTTAAAAGATGAAGAAGAGGCAAGTATGGCATCAAGGTCTCACGAATATTCTCCGCAGCCCGTCGATACATCTGAAATCAAGATGGGTTGCAAGAGCAAGGAGCTTGCCCGCAAACACGGTGAGGGCCTTCACGGGTACTGGGATTCAGACTCCAGCAGCTCCACGGAATACTGTTACTACCACAGACCCTATTGCGACTCTTGCTTGCAACGAGGTTCGCTGCTGTCCACAGATTCGTCCGATTCCGAGGATAGCGAGTACGAAGGTTACAAACTCTGCCGCTCTGCACATCCGGTGGTGTTTAAGGTAGATCTCAAACCAACATTTGTGTAAATACATTTTGTAGCAACGTTGTCACTGAATATGCGAGTTTTCAATTAAAAAAAAACATCTGTACAGCGGGGACGCTCATCTGGTATTTCATTGTCATTTAAAGGACAACCGACACCATTTTTTTGTTGTCTAACTGACATCAGAAAAACGTTTTATAGCATCTAAAATACCCAAAACACGTTGGCTGATATTTTAGTCAAATGCAAAACACCAATAAAAATCAGTTAGTGTCCCAAAACTACTTCAAAATGACCTCAGAAAGTTTCAGTTTCAGAAGATCCCGCCCGCTTGTTCGTGACGTCACGCCAGGACGTCTTGCCTTGCTCGAGAATCAAAACAATGGCTTCAGAAGATGCCCTCTTGTTACTCATCCAGCACAAAGTTTTCAGACCAAACAAAGTACCCAAAATGCATTGTGTGTCGCTTTCTCTGTCAGGGGCGTTCCAGACGTGACATCACGGAGTGATCTTCGGCGGAAAAACACGACCGAACAGCGCTCCAGCCGGCGCTACTTTGCACACCCCCTCTCATTGAATGCACACGTCGATCGCCTACTTGGAGCTTTTTGCTGATAATTTTACTATGATGGGACCGAAAAAACCCCCACAATGCAGTGTATTACTTTTATTACAATACAATAGCACATTTATAATACATAGAATAAGGTATGTTGTGTGTAGTTTTAAGGCTTATTTAGTTAAAAACTATATTTTATGAAAACCCGGGAACGGATTATTCCCATTTTAATGGTTTCCTATGGGATTTTTTTTTTTGAGATACACACTTTTCGCCTTACACACTCTAGATAAATCAAAAGAAGTGAATAATGACTTTTGTTATACAGTAATTATGTTACGCTAGCAAAAATAATTTCTCAGGCATTATTGTGCCATCATACAATCTCACAACAAATCTATTTACTGCCAACATTTACTGTCAATAAAGCAATTTTACCAAAATAGTCTGATTGAAACAAATGTTGTAATGTTTCTTAAGTTAAAAAAATATCTGTAGCTATATATGAAACTGTAGCCTCGTATGTGCACCTTTCAATGTAATTTTCCTTACGCAGAGCTAAAGAAAACAACAATGTCCCAATGAAGCACTCCTTTGACTTACATAAGACTGAAGAGATCAACAAAATGCCAAAGGATACAAAACAAACAGCTTTTCTCGACATCTTTGCTTTATTTTACTATAATTATTTTGGTTTGTCTGTGGAACATGCTGTTGGATAGTATGAAGTGACATTTTTTTTGCGTTCAATTTTTGCTTCTTAAATAAGAAAAAGGCCTATTTTGGTTTCACCGCTTCATCTGCCATTATTTTTGCTCGCATGCTTTATTTCTGGGACACAACTTTTCATTCTGCATATTGCACTGAGGGGCAGACGAGGATGAATTCCCTTTGTAGTATACAACACAGGAGATGCGAACCTCACAAAAAGGCTCTCCTTCAGCTTTTGTGTGTGGGAAGGAAGACCAACTAAGATTAGCCCATTACATTTTTTTTATATGAAAGCCAGTGACTCACTTAAGATGCCTCAGGACAACTTGTGTCCATCATTTGTAAAATCACTTCAAATGACTTCTACTGAGCGTATTTTACAAAGATTCCACTGCATAGAGCTATACTTTACGTTTTAAGACTCGTGCTGAATATTCAGGAAGTCTTGTTTTTGAGTTGGTGACGAGTCCGTATGTGACGTCACTAAAGGAACGCCCCTGACCGAAAAAAAAGGACACGTTGTAGGAGTCCTTCCATCATGGCAATGTATTTTGCTGTACTTCTTTGGTCTGAAAACCGTGTTGCACCCAAAAGCCGCCAGAAGAGGGCGTCCAAGCTCCATATAAGGAATTTATCAGCCTGTGGAAACGGAGGTGGCCACATGAGGTCGCTATTTTGTGCCTCTTTTTTTGGGTGAGACATTTCCCCCCCAATGTTGCCTCAAAAATGGCACGAAATAAATTCTTTAATTGATTGCAAACATGTATGCTTTCCTCTTCAGAACTATTTGAATCATATTCATAACTGGATGTGTAACAAGAAAGCATCTTCTCCGAATCTGAAGCCATTGTTTTGATTCTCGAGCAAGTGAAGACGTCTTGTCGTGACATCACGAACAAGGGGGCGGGACCTTCTGAAACTGGCCACTTCCGAGCTCAATTTGAAGTCGTTTTTGGATACTTTAAGTCATTTTTATTGGTGTTTTGCATTTGACTAAAAATATCAGCCTGTCGTTTTGGGTATTTTAGATGCTATAAAAGGTTTTTCTGATGTCAGTTAGGAAACAAAAAAAAATTGTGTCGGTTGTCCTTTAAAGCGGAACGTTTGAGTAAAAAAAAATCTGCGCAAAAACAGCACACACATGCGATAAAGCAGAACATTTCGATTTTTGAACTGCTAATTCATTTCCAAATATGGATCACAATTCTGTATAATACAATACTGTATTTTACATGGTGGTCCCAACATTTTACAACCCTCTTCTTTGGAATGCGGTGCAGTTTTAACCATTGCAAAGCCCATAATGGACTGATGGCATGAAATGCCCTGCAAGTGTATAGTTAATTCATTTAGAACAGAAGAAATCATTGGCACCGCCCTACCCACTCTTGAGGACTTGCACACTGCAAGAAGAACAATTTGTTTTTCTTTTTATCGTCGTAAAGTGTCCTAGTGACACTAAAACAAAATTGTCCTGGAGAAAAGAATCGTCTTGAACGGACATAGCAACAGTGCTCAAGTCGAGTGCTTCCTCGTGACAGCTGGCGTCTCTCAATGACGTCGCTAAAATATCGGATATTCATTGGTTCATGAAGTCATCCATCACACCACGGCTCCTCCTATGATATCTGTGGAGGGTTTCGGGGGGTGGGTCTTGAAGTCCTGTGGGCGGTGCAAAGCAAATTTTGCCATGTGGTGTCACAGAACAGCGTTCTGATTGGCCCATTGCCCCCCCCCATTACTGGAAAAATACCCAAATTTGATTGGTTCAATTCACTGTCGGGAGTCGCTGTTGCGCGTTTACGGCTTCCCGTATTCTCCATTTAGATTTACGTTAGCAGTGTGGGGATGACACCTTCTTCAACGATTGTACGCAAACGGCGTAGATAACGTGCGTGGTGACAAAGACGGCGAGCCCGAGACCTATAGGGAAGGAATAAAAAAAGAAATCCAGTATCTCGGCTCCCCATAATCCAACGCTGTTCTTATTGAAACGCGTACCCGGAATTAACGTCGGTTTGGGCTAAAATTGTGTCTGGCGGTGTATCTTGTGAATGCTGAAGACGTTTCTGGGTTAAGGCAGAGAGAGTGTTTGCCACTGGACGTTTTCGATCGGCTAAAGCGAGGGAGCCGCCATGGCTGTCGGTTCTCCCAGGCTCCACATCGGAATATGAAGAGGAACTGGACCGGTTACACAACGCCGCATTTATTCTATATGCTAACGTTGGCATATTTGTGAAACCCAGCCTGGGTTCCGACCGATTTTTTTTGTTGTTAACCCCCGAAGGAGGCTCAATTCATGATCATTTTGTAGGGGACGTTTCTTCCTAAAGGGCCCCTTTGACAGAACGGTTCTAATGAGGGGGCGATAATGCACATATTTGGACTGAAAGTCTTAGTTTATTAGGCAAGCCTCTCTTGTCTGATTACCCCGCGTGCAGTTCATTCGCTGTCGTCCCCAGCCTGCTGTTTTTTTGATGAACATTTTCAGAGATCACATTAGTGCAAGCAAGTCTTCCGAGAAACACCACCAAGCGCCTTGATCATGTCGGGTCGGCCCAGGACCACATCCTTCGCGGAGAGCTGTAAGCCGGTACCGCAGCCGTCCGCCTTCGGCAGTATGAAAGTCAGCAGTAAGTCGCCTTCTACACACCGCCTGCACCGCGCCGGGCCCAGTCGATGTGGGCTCCACCCAATCAATCGAACCCCCACCCTCCCTCCAGCACAACACCCCAACGAACCAGACTGTTAGTCGCCGATTAGCTTAGCTCGAAACCCGCATAGGTGCTTCCTCACTCGGACCAGAGCATGGCAACCTTAGCCGGCCCTCGGCCTTGTGGAGGAAGGCGAGCCTGGGTTCGGTTCCGTGGCGAGAATGATGTACTTTGGACCATTTGGAAGATGGTTGCCATACAAGCTATGTGCGAGTTAACACATCAAGCAGGGCAAATAGCAAGCATGCGATTATGCAACTGTCACGGCGGAAGGTGCGCCTCTAAAATGACTGCACAACTGGACGAATCCAAGAAAGGAGATTTTATTCATTTTCGGTCTGTTTTTTTTTATTACTTGCAACCAAGTGATATTGTCATGATGCGTTCTCAATGGCTTAGGGCTGTGATGAGGTTTATGCAATGTCCAGGCATCCCCGCTGCATTCAATCTAATCATATTATATGAAGTGCGGGGATCTTAATCAGGGGCCACTTCAGTCATATATTCCAAAATATACACCACTTATACATAGATATATAGATATACTGTATGGCTGTCATGGGTGTTTTGGCCCACCACCTTAACGTTTCTGAGTTGAAAGATTCACGCTTAGTGAAGTCTGTTTTTTTTGTCCAGTTTTCTGTACAGCATAAGGCTACCTCCCAAAGTAAAAAAATGATAAGACTCTATATTGTCCATAGGGTGTGACCATGGATGTCTGTGACAAGTGATTGAGTGGCAACCAGTTGAATGGGAAGTCTTTTGTGATTTGAGATTGCTCACCTAAAACATAACAGAAGCTCACATCCCGATGATGTCTTGTAAATAAAAAGTCACTTCAGTAAGCATTTTTAAAGGGTAACCGACGTCTCCGGACAAGTTGTGTCCATAATTTGTAAAATGGCTTGAAATGACTTCTACTGAGCGTATTTTACAAAGATTCCACCGCATATACCGTAAAGTCTCGTTATATCGATATTCTCGGGAGTCGGAAAAAATATCGATACAACCGGACTATCGATATATCCGATCCTGCGGCATGTAATTTTTCTACTTGCGTTCATAGACATAGTATCGTAATAAGCAGTACTATCGATATAACGATATCGATATAACGAGACTTTACTGTAGCTGTATTTTACGTTTTAAGACTCGCGCTGTCTTAAAAGTTTTGTTTTTAAGTTGGTGACGAGTCCTCACCCTACGTCACTGAAGGAACGCCCCTGACTGAGAAAGGACATACCTTGCATCACCTCAATGCATTTTGCGGTACTTTGTTTGGTCTGAAAACTTCGTGTTGATGGCGAAATTAGAAGGAAAACACAAATAATGCAATGGTGAATCGTATGTTACACAGAGACAACTCTTTACTTAGTTGTGAAGCTTTTTTTTTAATTATGCATGTCTGCATTTATATTGACCCACAATTGCACTTGCCCGCTGCGCGACTGTGAGGCTGTCGAAGAATGCCGACTGAGCTTCAGGGCTGATCTAGATGTGTGCTATTGGGGTGTGGCCAGGGCTAGTGCTCTTCACACAAGCATATACACTAAAGTTAACTATCCTGCTTGCCAAATATTGTTTTTCATGCAGAATAAAGACAGTTCAGTGTTTTTTTTTTTTTATTAACTCAATGTAAAGATGAACTTTGCCCTAATTGTCATGCAACCACTTAACATCCTCCGAGGACTTAACATTGCATTGCATTGAGGTTTAGAACAATTTGTAAAGCTTTATTAAATACTTTGAGCACTGTTTCGTTTCAACTACCTTATTTCATGTTGGATGGATCAATAATAGGCAGAAAGGTACATCATCTTTTCCTTTCGGCTTTTCCCTTCAGGGGTCGCCACAGTGAATCAGTGTCCTCTAAGCCAGTTTTAGTTGTATGCAGGAACGTCACCAAGGTTGTTCGTAGCCTGCTTTCGATTCTCGTTAGTCGCAACTCTTTACTTCCCACGAAATGTGTACGTTGTTTAGATATTGCGGTTTTGGGATTATTTTATTAAGGAGTTAAAACAGTTTACTAAGAACAATAAGATGACTTGTTTTACATTTCCTTTACATTGCCCCCTTTAGCACATAGTTGCGAACAAAATGAGCCACTTGTTCTCTTTGACACCAAATCAAAGCGCTACCACGCACAAGATGACAATGTGATATGGAGGCTCGGTTGTCAGGACATCACACATTTTCTATTCGCTCTGAACCACACTGACAGTCTGCCCAGTTTTCTGTGCTGAGGTTTCCTGGCAGAAATTGGTATTTCCCTTGCCGTACTGATTGCACGCATGCTGTTTTTAGTTTAAGAAATCCCTATGTGAACATGTCCGTGCGAACAGACTTTTGTCACAGTTCGAGGAAGTGTTGAGGCCGCCTGGAAAAGCCCTGTTGAGTTACGTAGGCTGAATCGTATGCTTCTCTCTTGAAGCAATGATACTGCGGTACAATAGTTTGATATGTAAAGCAAAGAACCTAAACCTGTCACCTGTGTTCCGGAAATATCAACCAGGTGTTGACAACGCCTCTTTACCACTCAACTCTGGTTATTTATCACTGGAAGCCAAGTGCCGGTATAGCAAACGGTGTGGGATTGGTAAAACTCATAAACTTTAAAAACAAATGTGAGAGACTTCAATATTTGTGGGTCTCAAATCTTGGGACAACTGCAATACCAGATAAGACCCTTGTCTATCCGCGACATCACACTTGACTATAGTTCTGTTGTAATCAAACTCATAATGTGATTTTTAACTCATAATTTTATTTGTTATTTCTTTTTTTTTTTTTTAATTCTTTTGACTTCAAGACGGCGCTGCGAGAATGGCTGCCTTTCCAGCAGCTCCTTTATTTTGTTTTTCTACTTTCATAACTTTGCTGCTGTGAAATGTAAATTTCTCCACTGCGAGATGAATCAAGGCAAATCCAATCCAATAATAATCCAGGATGGTTGAACTAAAGCCCACTGAACCGAAGGACATTAAACATTTATTTTCAGTTCTGGCTGCTTCTATCGAGTCAGTCTCCAAACTGAACACTCAGGTTAAAGTAAAAAAAACCTGTCCAAGTTCTTGCTGTACAAACAGCACAACCCAAAGTCAAAAATGCAAGAGGGCTCTGGGTTAAGCATTCATAACTTCTGTCACTATCATAACCCAGAGAACCACGAAGCCTGACAGCAATGTGTCCTTAGATCAGTGGTTCATAATGTTGTTGGAGGCACCAAACCCCACCAGTTTCATATGCTCATTCACCGAACCCTTCTTCCAATGACTGTGCCTACAAACTGCAGTCTATGTGGCGGAGGATTGACTCACCGAACCCCTAGGGTTCGATCGAACACAGGTTAAGAACCACTGCCTTAGATGTATGGACCGATGACGTGATTGTGGAAACCTCCACCTTTGTTCAGAAATCAATATTTCAAGTTCGACATATGGCTTCCGAAATTGAATATTGTTATTGATTTCCTCAAATAAATGTCTGATCATAGTTTCAAAATAACCCGTTCAATCTGTTGTGTGCTACGGAGCAAAGTTGGATGAAATATACACCTTCCCCATAATTCTCTCTCCATTTGTTTGAAACCCTCAGCCTCAACTGACGATCACACAAAAAAAAAAAAAAAAAAAGTTTTTGTCCTTCTGGAGTTTCACTTTATTCGAACATTCTCAGCGTCAGTGCAAGGAGCCTCCTCTAATTTTCTGTTTTTCTCTGGTTCTCCCTCAGGGGATAAAGATGGCAGCAAGGTAACAACAGTGATGGCTACTCCAGGACAAGGCCCCGACCGGCCACAGGAGGTTAGCTATACTGACACTAAAGTCATTGGCAATGGTTCGTTTGGGGTCGTCTACCAAGCCAAGCTGTGTGACTCCGGAGAATTGGTGGCCATCAAGAAGGTGCTGCAGGACAGGAGGTTCAAGGTAAATAAAGTGACAGCTTTCTCCTAATTTGTACGAATGTTAGTCACTAGGGCTTGGAATCATGTAACCCGTAAACCCCTCAAAAAGGAAATTTTAACTCATTCACTGCCAGACAATGTGCAAATATGCGTCCATTCCAGTGCCAGGGTTTTTGTCATTTTCACTCCAATTGCAGGACCCACAGAATATTGAGTTTTAAGAAAACATGATCATTCGAAGCAGCGCAAGTGTCAGAGATGTTTGTTCGGACACTCTAATCAAAGGCTCGAACACAGCAAGATTGTCTTTGACTGCCGGCAGGTGACGCAGCCATTCTCGAGCGACGCCCAACCTTTGCATCCCTCTGCCAACCTATTTATTCAGAGTATCAAAGTCAATGTCAGCTTTATTGTCAAATATGCTAATATGCATGACATACAGCACAGATGAAATTACTGTCCTCTCGGACCCAGCATGCAAGGCACTTATATTGACTTTACTATACAGAGTATATGCGAACTTAAGTGATACATTAGTAAAACACAGTCTTCTTGATTTGAATACCACAGCCGTGTGGATGTCTGCATAATACACGCACCAACATCCATAAACAAACAGAACACAGACATTTTAATGGGTTGTCTTTCCATGAACTGATAGCTTTGTAGACTGGCTAATGATCTCTTCCTGTGAAGGAGTTAACAAGTCCTAAATTCCGCCCAAGGCCAGATCTCCTACCTGAGGATGATAGTTTAACAGACTGTGTCGGTTCACCTCAGATCGACCCCAGAAAACCATGAGTAAAAATCTGCCAAGATGAAACAAACCTGACAGGGTGCAGAAAACACATACACAGTACAATGACCCGACACCGAATTGTCGTGCCGGGAGTCCTTTTACCTGCCACTGATGAAGACGACCGACACCTGTGCAACTGAGGGCGGGGCCGACAGCACTACCCGTTGGTCGCCAACCAGAACGTGACAATCTGCCACTGATCGGAACGACCAACACCTGTGCAGGTGCAGTCGGGGACGACAGCGCCACCCATTTGTCGTGACAATCTGAACTAAATACTCAGCAATGTACAATTGTTTGTCACAACAGGTGTTAGCCAGTACTGCTCAATCATATGATGTCACTGTATGGCATGTTGTTTTTTGTTTTGCTTTAATTTTAGTAACAGCATCTGTTGCAAACTGCAAAATGTTTGTTTGCTCTCTTGCGTCTGCCGCTGATGTGACCACGTAACTAGCTTGCGGTTCGACTTTGGTTTGAGTGATTCACTGGACCAACCCAGTGGTTTGCGAGCATACATTCTTCTTTCTTTCTCTTTTCTTTATTTTTTTTTTTAATCCCTTGCCTGTTTTCGAACACTTACTTCCTCAGCCCAGTGGTTCTGAATTATAGGTTGTTGGGAAGCAAATGAGCATGAAGTCTCTTTGCATGACTGCATGAGGCAAATGGTTTCGCCTGTCCGAAACCCTACGTTTTGTTCTACCTCCTTATATTTTTGCCTATCTGAGGCTAGTGTGTGTCACACCCATCCCATCCCACTCCCACAGCAGAAATCTCATCCTGTCCCAGTCCCAGACTCCTACAATAAAAGAAAAAAATGATCATTTCCTGTCCCATCCCTTATTGCTCCCATTTTCTTTGCAATCCTGTTGTTCATGGTATAGTTGACTCCCAATCCTTGGGGAATTGAGTGAGGTTTCTGAAATAAATGTCAATCTCTGTCACAGATTTTTGTGTACATGAATTTAGTTGTTTTTGTCTGAATCTGTGAGCAAGATAGTTAATATTGTGTGGAAATGAGTTAAGTGAGCGATTGGGGCTACTGATGCATTGTGAGACAGGCCCTACTCTGCTCCTATATGAAGTATCAAATTTCAGCCTACTGGAAAATTGATCCTCACAGTTGAACTAGCACTTACACACTCTTATACACACGCACACACAAACACGCACATGTTGCAAAAGGATCCATTTGATTTATTTAATCACAAATCCCACCTAAAGGTCCCAAAAACAGCAGTGTGCTAATCAAAAGCCGACTTGGCTCATTCCTTTGCACCACACACCTCCATTATTCACTCCTTATGAAAAATGTTCAAATTTCAGCCTTTTTTTTTAAGCGTTTATTTATTTCATTTTTTTAACAAACTTAGTGAAATGTGGTAATAATGTATGCTTATCAGTGAAACTGTGGTGTCGAGCACAACACAATCATAACTGGTTTGCGTTGACGCAAGCTAATAGCTGTTAACTTCTACTGATATCATATGAGTAAAATGAGAGAAAATGTCTACTCTGAATGTAATTAGTTTATGAAAATCACTGCTCTGTCATTCATCAAATGAGGCTATCATGACAGAACAAAATAGGAATGTTTTCGCTGTTGATAATTATTATCTCTACCTTTTTTTACATTAAAATTTCAATGTAGCCAGGGAGCAAGCAAATTGGTTTAATTTATGCTGAAAAGGGGGTAAAATTGTTTTCTGTTTTTGCCCATCCCCTCCACACGCGAACACACACACATTTTAAACCTTTGGGATTTTGAAAAAGAACAATAGCTGGGTTCGCTTGCCATTGGAAAGAAATAGAATGAAAATGCTCCACATAAACACGTAAATCAAGATGGCAAATCCAAATTGAATTTGACTTGTATTTGCCGGTGTGGTTGTCTATTCCTTGTGCCACATATCGGTGATGGCATGGTGTCTCGCAACCATGAAAAGTAGAATTTTACTGTATTATCATTTATTTATATCAATAAATGTATTCAGTTGAAGGAGGCCAGCCACTCTACTATATACTGTTCAACTTGGATGATTGTGTCTGTGTTCTAAATATGCGTCGAAATCGGACCTACTTTTTTATGGCTTCTGTTTACAGGAAGGAGTGCAGTAGTAGCTGGGCAGTCTTTTAGTGACCGGCCTCTCTGCTCCTCCTCAAAGTGTATATAGACACACCATCAGATGAGGTTATTTCCTGTGGAGCACAATGCTTTGTGACCTACATGCAGTGAAGTCACATCTTGGCGGACAAGAAAGGGAGAGGAAGGAACCATTTTTCTTTCGGAAAAATATGCTGTGCTGGCTCTTAAGACGATAATGAAGTATAATACTTTCTTTCTCTAAATCATTAGCCCCACTCACACACATCTAATTACCCAGGTGCTCAAAAGCAGAAGACTGCTTCAACGACAACCGACACCATTGTTTTGTTTCCTAACTGACATCAGAAAAAACGTTTTATAGCATCTAATATACTCAAAACACGCAGGCTGATATTTTTAGTCAAACGCAAAACACCAATAAAAATGACTTAAAGTTGCCCAAAACTGCCACTAATGAGCTAAAAACTGGAGTGATTCAGAAAGTCCCGCCCCCAGTTCGTGACATCACATCAGGAAACTCCTTCACTAACTGCCTTGCTCCAGAATCAAAACAATGGCTTCACAGAGTTCAAATTCGGAAAAAGATATCCTTTCTTGTTACTCATCCAGTTATGAATATGATTCAAATAGTTCCGAAGAGGAAAGCACAAGTGTTTGCGATCTATTAAAGAAGTCATTCCGTATCAATTCGAGCCGTAAGCGACGAAACTGGCGAAGGACACGACATATGAAGCGTATATGAAGCTCCGTGAATAAGCAACATAGCATTAATTGGGTGATATGTGGCATATAAGGACATGAATAACAAATAATAAGCTACAAGATGTCAACATCAATGCAAGTTGTTTACTGGTTGTGTATGAAAAACATTTAAACTGTCAAGATGAAGAGTTACGAACTTGCGTCTGAATGACAGTGGTTATCCATCGCTAACTCCGGTTAGCTCCTCGTTACAGCAGCTGAATGTTTGTCAGATAGGTTTGCTCTATTATGATGACGATTTCTCTCTTTCACCACTGGAAGCAACTTTCTACCCATTGTCAGGCTGAGGGGAAGACAGCAGTTATCCAAGCGCTGCATGGTTTGTCCGCTGGGAATTTGTGTAAACTTACACCTTCTTTATGCGTGTTACTGCAATTGGCTGCCACACGATTCACCATCACGTTATTTATGTAGTTTTCCTTCTAATTTCGCGATCAACACAGTATTTTCAGATGAAACAAAGTACCCAAAATGCCTTGTGTGTCGCTTTCTCGGTCAGGGGCGTTCCCTCCGTGTCGTCACTCTGGGATCGTCATCAACTCGAAAACAAGACTTCATGAATATTCAGCGTGACTCTTAAAATGTAAAATATAGCTCTATGCGGTGGAATCCTTGTAAAATGCGGTCAGTCGACGACATTTGAAGGGATTTTACAAATTATGGACGCAACTTCGGTGTCGGTTGTCCATTAAGTGTCCCTAATGCTGTGTTCACGTCTTTGTGGGGCTCAATGGCCAACTTCCATCTTCATGTGAAATTTGTGCAATCTTCAAAATCATTTCCATTTAAATACAAATGTTTTCAAGGAAGCTTTGTATCTTAAAAAAAAAAAAACGTTTTCCATGCCATTGTTTTATTGAGCAGAATAATGCTGCCAAAGCTACCATTTGTGCCATCGGTCATTTTCAAGTCAAAGTCGGCTTTATTGTCAAATATGCTAACATGCATGACATACAGCACATTAAATTACTGTCCTCTCGGACCCAGCGTGTAAGGCCCTTAGAATGACTTTGACAAACATAATAAACATGAAAACGCAATAGTATTATGCTTTTGATTATTTAGATGTCAAAAGTCTTGAGAATTACATCTTTTGGTTGCTTTATTATGCCCATTCATATAAATTTCAGCAAGTTGTATTTTTTTTTTCATTCATTTGAGTGCTCCATGAACTATGTATGATGTGTTTTTTTTGTTGATGAAAAAAACATTTTATTTAACTTTATATAAGTGCGGACATTAAGGAAGAATGCCACACAGTGTACATTTTCTTCAATGTGGATTTTGTTAGGTCGAAACGAATTCCGGTAATTGGCAGGAAAAATAATGAATCGAACAATTACCACTAGATGCTATTTTCTTACATAAGTATTCTTGATATTTATCTTCTTATCCATTTTTTTCCAGAACCGTGAGCTGCAGATTATGCGGAAATTGGACCACTGCAACATCGTCCGGCTGCGCTACTTCTTTTATTCCAGTGGAGATAAGGTGAGTTACTTCACAATCATACACTTTCACTGTGTCCCAGCGCATCAGACACACCTGAATACGTTTTCTATAAAAAGTGGCAAGCGTCTGACTGTCCATCAAAAGTCCATCCAGCACATCCTTTCAAGGACAAGAGCAGAACCAGAGTCTTGATTTCTTAACTTTGGACATTTGTGTTGTGAAAGGCGATGAATAACCGGTGAGATGAACTGGCAGTACAGTAAAGTCTCGTTCTATCGATATCAGTTATATCGATAGTACTGCTTATTACGATACTATTTTCATTTCCCGGCAAATTTCTAGTCTTTTATGATATAATTAGTTCCGGTTATTACGATAATCCGGTTACTACAATGCCATTTCATCTCCCGCCAGCCAATTTGGTCTGCTTATATCGATACAAAAGCAGCTTAAAGCTGAATTGCTATTTGCTTAAGGATTTCAATACAGTACCACCATTAGCGAAATCTGTATCTGTTACACCGTGGGTCACGTGACCAGCTTCCGTGTAGCAGAGCTCACATCTTTCATTACTGCTGCAATAGCATCTGAAACATACTGTAGTCTTCTTATATACAGTTGTTCAACACCAATTTCAACCTTGGGGAAGCGTAAGAATTGTGTTATCGGAACGAAGTACAAGGCAATAGTGGCTGTGGAAGAGAATCCAACAAGAATTGTGAAAGAGTTGGACGTGCCGCAGAATACTTAATCAACGCAAGTAATGTAAACGTTGCAGTTTTTGTTTTCCATACATGTATTTAATTGTGTTGTATTCAGATATCTTTTTATCGCTTGCAATAATCACGGTTTTTCATACTGTATGTACATGCTGGCGTTCGTGGTTTCTCTCGTATGTATAGAACAACGTGAGGATTTTGCATTGGTTGAATTTTAGAAAGGAAATAGTCATTAAAAAGGTGTAGAGACGTTTTTATTTAATGCATATGTTTATTTTTCACTTCACTACATTACAAAAGCATGCTAGATACGCAATCCATGAACTCAAGGAGAAAATTACATGCCATATCAAAGATCCCCCGATTATGACACACTTTTAATGCAGTTCGGCGCAGGATTGGATATATCGATAGTCTGGTTATATCGATATTTTTTCAGACCCCCGAGAATATCGATATAACGAGACTTTAACATTAATATTTGTCAACTGTGGCCATGTAAAGCCCGTTCAGATATTTCCCAGAGTCAGGACTAAATATGTAAATTTGACCTGACTTGACTTTGTCCAATGCAAACACAGCAGTAAAGTCATCATAACACTTAATTACAGTCATTTACTGAATAAATACCTGGCCATAAATATAAAACAAATGGAAAGGTACCTAAGCATACTTCCTTCCGTCACATGATGTTTTCTTATGTCACTGCTATTCAGCTGCGGGGCCTTCATAGTCTTGAAATCTCTTAAGTTCGGCCCAACTTCAACCAAGGACGTTCTGTAAATCAATCGTGTGCATGGCCTTTCGCACCTGACCAAGGTTTGCCTCTTCCAAGTGTGCCAGAGGAGGGCAAGTGCACCAATCTTGATGACACATCAGAGAACTCATACTTGCTAAATGTACTGGATTTCAGCTGTCAAATGGATTGATGCACAGTTTGGATGGCCTACTTTGCGTAGCCCCTACGAGGCCATGCTGTAATTTGTTCATTGATGTCCCGGCAGTTGTGGGAATCCAACCGTTAACTCTGTGTAGCCTTTCACCCTTCATCTGCAGCCTGCAGATGAAGGGAAGTCCCTGTCCACTGCTCGACTGCACTTGTCCGTCTTTGTCGAGCGTCGGCGGTTCTCTGGTGACGACAGGGTGAGCCGGCGTCACTGCCTTTGCTGGCAAACTGTGCCTGTGTCAAAAATAGACACACACTCGCATGGAAGTTTTACCATGACTCTGCAGTTAGGAATGCTTCCTTGCTACATACCTACCCAAGCCAAAAAAATGACGGCTGGGAGTTTCAAAGAGGATACAGTGTGTGGCCCCTAGAGACGACTGGACACGGGCGGGCTCTGTTAATTATAGACATTCTCTCCATGCTGTGCCCCCTTGACCTCACAAACGTTTTTTTGGGCAACCACGCACTTACTTTACAGTAGATACGTTTTCTACCATGCAGCACTGTAAGAAATGATCAGGCGTCACAAGAATGCAGGGACAGTTACTGCTGTTACTGATGTTTTTTATTGTTATTTTATTTATATTAATAGTGGGAGCGGGAGGTGCTGTGAGGGACACCCTGCACCATTTTTTTAGCCAAACGCAGCTACTGTGTATATTGCAAGAGTTTTTCTGTGACTCCTCCCCGTACTTCCCAAGTTTTCACCTTCCTTTTATCCTCTATCCAATCAACACTAACTAACCACTGATTTACCACCACCACCACCACTCCAGACATAAGCTGATTCAGGCGGAATTCAGAGCAAATACTCTGCAGTAGCCAGCGTCTCTCGACGGCTTAGTGGCGCTAGAGGCGGATAACCAAGGCTCTCGGCCAATGTAATTAACCTCCTTCTCCATAAAGCCTGATTGCTTTGAAGATGTATGTTCCTGGTCGTCTTTTTGCAGGCCTTGGCTTTACACCATGAGTCCAGGGGGTGTCGAAACTTGGCATTCTGTCCAAGAGGGGACAAAACTATAAAGTAAACTCGCTTATTGAAATGGCCTCACATATTGGAAAGGAGAGCCACAGATTTTGATTTACCGGACTGTCTGTATCTTAAAGGACAACTGACAACTCCGGACAATTTGTAAAATCACTTCAAATGACTTCTATTGAGCGTATTTTACAAAGATTCCACAGGATATAGCTATATTTTACGTTTTAAGACTGAATATTCAGGAAGTCTTGTTTTTGAGTTTATAACGATGCCTGACGTGACGTCACGTCTGGAACGCCCCTGACCGAGAAAGCGACACACAATGCATTTTGGGTACTTTGTTTGGTCTGCAAACTTCGTGTTGATCCATGTTGATGGCGAAATTAGAAGGACACATAAATAACGCAAAGGTGAATCGTTGTGTGTTTTGCACCAAGACGACTATTTGATTCTAGTTGACACAAATTACCAGCAGACAAATCAGCCCATTTCCAACGGCGCTTGGGCGCCAACTTGTGCATTTTCTGGGACGCTACATTGTAGTCCTGATGGCTCGAATTGATAAGGAAGTACTTCATTCATCGATTGCAAACATTTATCATTTCCTCTTCAGGACTATTTGAATCATATTAATAACTGGATGAGTAACAAGAAAGCATCTACTCCGAATCTGAAGCCATTGTTTTGATTCTAGGGCAAGGTGAAGACATCCTGGCGTGACGTCACGAACGAGGGGCGGGGCCTTCTGAAACTCGCAATTTCCGGGGTTGTTTTGAAGTACAGTAAAGTCTCGTTATATCGATATCGGATATATCGATAGTCCCGGTTATATCGATACTATTTCTATGCACGCACGGAGAAAATTACATGCAAACAGGGTCGGATATATCGATAGTCCCGGTTATATCGATATTTTTTCGGACTCCCTTGTATATCGATATAACGAGACTTTACTGTAGTTTTGGGACACTTTAAGTCATTTTTATTGGTGGTTTGCATTTGACTAAAAATATCAGCCTGCGTGTTTTGGTTATTTTACTATAAAACGTTTTTCTGATGTCAGTTAGGAAACAAAAAAAAATGGTGTCGTTGTCCTTTAATATCATAGATAACAGAGAGAATTTAAAAATCAGTTGCAAAATAACCAGCTTTTTCAAGGTCATAACCCGACAACAGTCTGTACTAATTCCTCACTTTCACTGCGTGGTAAATGAGGCCCGATACCCAGTAGTGAAAATCACAATTTGAGCATAGCACGTTTTCTAGTGGGATTGTTTGCTGACAAGTCGATGGATGAAATGACTGATGTGCATGAAACAAGCTGAAAGGGGGCGGGAGATAAGATAAGAACAGGGAAGGTTGGGATAAAGTTCTTGCTGGGTGCAGCTGTGTGACAAGCAAGCACTACTTCTGCTCTCACGCTTCTACTAGTACAGCTGTTGTGTGACTTCATGAGTTTTTAGATGACAGTGTGTGCTCGGAAGTTTTTAAAATCCTGTGTTTACAAACTTTGAGCATTATTTTGGATTTTTGCAGCGACAAATCCGGCCATGTTTGACTCGGTCAACTGACACTATGATTTCGACTCCCTGGGCTGCGAGTAAACAGAATTATGTTTGTATTGCAATGCCATCAGTTCAGGTGCTGAAGAATAAACTTGATAATACCTGGAAAAGTTTTTGATCAAGATATTGGAAAATCTGTGTGAACCCTGTGCCTGAGCACGTGTTTAGGTGGTATTATGTAACCGATACCATGTGATGTGCTCAACACGCACAACTTTGACTCTCTCACTACTTTAACTCATTCACTGCCAGACATTTGCAAAAATGTGTCCACTCCAGTGCCAGGGTTTTTGTCATTGTCACTCCAATTCTAGGACCCACAGAATATTGAGTTTTAGGACTACATGAACATTCAATGCAGCGTAAGAAACATTTGACTCGTCTTTCATCAGAAAAAAAAGAGTTAATTCCTAACTTATATGGGTCAGGAGTTATATGAGCTTGAAATAGGGGCAGCTGTTAAAAATACAATACATGTATGTAAAATCACTTCAAATGACTTCTACTGAGCGTATTTTACAAAGATTCCACCGTATATAGCTATGTTTTACGTTTTAAGACTCGCGCTGAATATTCAGGAAGTCTTGTTTTTGTGTTGGTGACGTCACGGAAGGATCGCCCCTGACCGAGAAAGCGACACACAATGCATTTTGGGTACTTTGTTTGGTCTGAAAACTTCGTGTTGATCCGTGTTGGATTGGATTGGATTTGCCTTTATTAGTCTCACAGTGGAGAAATTTACATTTCACAGCAGCAAAGTGTTGATGGCGAAATTCGAAGGAAAAAACATAAATGATGCCATGGTGAATCGTTGTGTGTTGCACCAAGACTACTATTTGATACTAGTTGACACAAATTCCCAGCAGACAAATCAGCCCATTTCCAATGGAGCTTGGGCGCCATCTTGTGCATTTTCTGGGGCGCTACATTGGAGTCCAGATACCTCAAAATGACACGGAAGGACTTCTTTAATCGATTGCAAAAATGTATGCTTTCCTCTTCAGAACTATTTGAATTATATTCATAACTGGATGGGCAACAAGAAAGCATCTTCTCTGAATCTCAAGCCATTGTTTTGATTTTAGAGCAAGGCAAAGGCGTCTTGGCGTGACGTCACAAACAAGGGGGCGGGACCTTCTGAAACTCGCCGTCCCGAGGTCATTTTGAAGTAGTTTTGGGACACTTTAACTCATTTTTATTGGTGTTTTTCATTTGACTAAAAATATCAGCCTGCGTGTTTTGGGTATTTTATTATAAAACGTTTTTCTGATGTCAGTTAGGAAACAAAAAAAAATGGTGTCGGTTGTCCTTTAAGGGTGTGAGGGAAAGAGAAGAATACTGGAAAGGAGAGGAAGATATCAGGATAATGCTAGTGGGCCACCTAGGGGAACTGAGTGTGGTAGGAATGGCTTTGTAAAATCTGACCACCTGTAGGAATCGAGTGCAAGTGATGAGACAGACCAAGAAGTTGCAGGTTGCTTCTTGCAAAAATCAAATGAATAATTCAAATGCCCCCAATGCTGAAGCGAAGGGAAAAGGAAGTAGTCCCAGAATAATACAGCGGCGCCTGTGTTTCTTCAGGGGCAGCTTCAGTGCTTCAGAAAAGAAAAAAAAAACGTTTGCCACTGCAGGAAATTATATCGCTGTCTGCGGACTCTTCTGGACGACAGGACGCTGTGACGCATGAGTGTGCGTTTCCTGACCCTCGGGGCTAAACCCGCCATAATGGCCCCCCTTCAGTTTGACTGTGGCCAAAACATCGTTTACATCAGCACTCAAGAAGCCATGGGAAATAGGAAGGGAAAAGAAGCACAGAGGCATTAAGTCACATTTTTATTGCCACTTGATGATGTATATGTGCTTTACTGTCATGTCAGACTTACAATTGTTCTTTTTTTTAATCTGACAGAAAGATGAGGTGTACCTGAATTTGGTCCTGGATTACGTTCCTGAGACGGTTTACAGAGTGGCCAGACATTACAGCCGAGCCAAGCAGACTCTACCCATGGTTTATGTCAAGGTACTGTATGTGACGTCTCGATACCACGACAAAAATGACATTCCAGGGATGCATCTGGGCCGCCCTTGCGCCATTCGCGCATTTTGGCAGCCACTAGCTCAACTTTGTAACCAACTCCTAAATTTTATCCAAATAACGGTTTTTCATTTGCAATTTAGAAATACAGTGAGACCTCAACTTACGAACTTAATTGGTTCCCAGACAGAGTGTGTAAGACGAAAAGTGTGTATCTCAAAAAAAAATTCCCATAGGAAACCATTAAACTGGGAATAATCTGTTCCCGGGTTTCCACAAAATATACTTTTCAACTAAATAAGCCTTAAAACTACACACAACATACCTTATTCTATGTATAATAAATGTGTTATTGTATTGTAATGAAAGAAATACACTGCATTGTATCATAAAGTCACAAATGACCATCACATTTGTGATGGTCATTTATGGCTTGATGGAATGGCGTTGGAGGTCAAAGGGAATTGCTGTTTGGAAAGAGAGGCGCATTACATGAGGTTCATAACCATTGCGTCTCTGTTTGCAGCTGTACATGTACCAGCTCTTCAGAAGTCTGGCATATATCCATTCGTTCGGGATCTGCCATCGGGACATCAAGCCTCAGAACTTGCTCCTGGATCCTGAGACGGCCGTGCTGAAACTCTGCGACTTTGGCAGGTGAGAGGCGGCATAAGCCTGACCGTGGAACCCTCACACTGGCAGAATAATACAGCGCTCCATTTTGTTTTTACGTGTTTAGTGCCAAGCAGCTTGTTCGTGGCGAGCCAAACGTGTCCTACATCTGCTCTCGTTACTATCGAGCTCCCGAGCTCATCTTTGGGGCCACCGATTACACCTCTAGTATAGGTAACCTTGAACCCTCCTCATCCTGCCATTGTATTTGACCTTGTTACGCGTTTAAACTGAATTTGATCTTTTTCTTCAGATGTGTGGTCAGCGGGCTGTGTGCTTGCAGAGCTGCTGCTAGGGCAACCGATCTTCCCCGGTGACAGCGGAGTCGATCAATTGGTTGAAATTATCAAGGTAAGGCAACTGTTGGAATACAGTGTTCTCTCATAAGGAATCACTTTTGCAATACCAGAATGTTCCTTATCATAGCATTTTCTTATTTGCCAATTTACAATAGTGCATGTGCTGTTTGAATGTGTAAATATATGTATGGTGCTATGAACACAAATACAAACAAATAAATATATATTATCAACAGATATAACAAAATAAGTTATAAGATAGCAAAATATATTGTGCAAAATTATAGAAAATAGACAAACAAATTTATCATGTTTAAAAGTTTCATCATGTTGTATGCATAGTTGGTGTGTGACGACAATACACAATGACAAGAACCAGCCTGTCAAACTCTCATCCCTGGGTAATAAATCGAGCCTTAGGCGGAGAGGAGTATTTGTTGATACTCAACTCAGAGCGGAAGGGTGTACTTAGTACGCTCTTGTACGAGCAGAGCTCATTATCCAGGTTACAAATCTTTCGGGTCATGGAAAGGACACACATTAAAATGTCTACGTTCTGTTGGTTTATGGATGTTGGTGCTTGTATCGTGGGACATCCAGGGGTGTGGTATTCAAATCAAGAAGACTGTGTTTTACTAATGTATCACTCACATTTGCATATACTCTCATTAAATAGCTTGGTAAAGGGCTGCATAGGTTGGGCGTTGGTCGAGAATGGCTGCGTCCCCTGCCGGCAGTAAAAGACAATCTTCCTGTGTTCAAAAAAATTGAACACAATATGAAAGCAGTTTAATTCTTTGTAAAATCCGAGTTTGTTTTTGATTGTTTTGTTGCTTTGTTGCCAGTTCCAAGAAACGACTTTACAGTCACAGAATAAGTTTTTTTTTTTCTGTGGGTGAGCAGCGGCAGCAACACGCGCCAGCGTTCACTCAACCCGGAATAACTGTAATAGATAGAAAGCTAGCAAGATAGCTAATAGCTAGTTAATAGATAGCTGGCTAGATAGCTATCTAGATTTATTATTATTATTATGACTTGCGTTTGGCCTACTCTGAGTATTTCTAGAATATCTATCGCTTTTTTCCTTCTTTGCTCAGTTTAATAGACTTCACTCTTTCTTCTACGCCCATACCAACTTTCTTACGTTTGGATGCCATGATTACAGAACTAGCTACTGATGAATTACCTAATAGTAATAATAATAATAATACATTTAATTTATAAGCACCTTTCAAAACTCTCAAGTACACTTTACAGTCACAGGATAAGTTTTTTTTTCTGTGGGTGGGCAGTGGCGGCCACACGTGCCAGCGTTCACTCAACCCGGAATAACTGAAATAGACAGAAGGCTTGCTAGATAGGTGATAGCTAGTTAGTAGATCGCTCGCTACATAGCTATCTAGATTTATGATTATGATTATTACTTGCGTTTTGCCTACTCTGAGTATTTATTGAATATCTTTCACTTTATGTCCTTCTTCGCTCAGTTTAATACACTAACAGAATTCCTTATGAGAGAATACATACAGTATTGTAGTTAAAAGTCGCCATCCACCACTCCAGTTCTTATCACTTAACTTTTGACCTCTTCGCTCCAGGTTCTCGGCACCCCAACTCGAGAGCAGATTCGGGAGATGAACCCCAATTACACAGAGTTCAAATTCCCTCAGATCAAGGCCCACCCTTGGACTAAGGTGAGTCAACAGGTACAGGAGCCCTTTTTTTATCTCTAATATACCACTTCATGCATGTGTGATGTCATTTCAGTCAATGTGGGGCGGCTTGATTGAAACATTTGTCCACCTTAAAAAAAAAATACAGGTGACACTTGAGCACAAACATTTACCCATTCCTGCATGCAAGCGTGTTCGTTTAACTCTATTTTCATGGTGGACCGCCATTCCACCATGAAAATACACTAACACGCCCAAGCGTTATAACAGAATATTTTTGTAAGCGACTGTAACATTACCTTTTGTCCATGTTAGTGTTTTGTAACTGCTTCAGATGTTGTTAAAGCGCGATATAAACCAATATGTATTGTATTTTGTACAGCTGCCCCAATTTCAAGCTCAGATAACTCCAGACCCACATAATTTAGGAATTAACTCTTTTTTTTCTGCTTAAAAAAGAGAGTCTAAGGTTTATAATGCTGAATTGAATGTTTATGTAATCTTAAAACTCAGTATTCTGTGAGTCCTGCATTTTGAGTGACAATGACAAAAATCCTGGCTCTGGAGTGGACACATTTTTGCACATCGTCTGGCAGTGAATGAGTTAAACATATGGTGTGGGGGGGGGGGTCACTGAAATAACACATCAATTAAAATCTGGCGCACAAAAATTGTCATTGCGCTTAATAAGCGTTGAAAAACACAGTTCTTCAAGTTGAAGCGCAAATTTGATGACATGAAATAGAACTTCATTGTTCTCAGGCAGTGATTCTTTCACGTTTCACTATAATAATAATAATACATTTCAAAACTCTCAAGGTCACTTTACAGTCACTGGATCAGTTTTTCTGTGGGTGAGCAGCGGCAGCCGCATGCGCCAGCGTTCACTCAACACGGAATAACTCCAATAAATACAAAGCCAGCGAGCTAGCTATTGGATAGCCATCGAGCTAGCTGTTGGATAACCAGCGAGCTAGCTGTTGGATAACCAGCGAGCTAGCTGTTGGATAGCCAGCGAGCTAGCTGTTGGATAACCAGCGAGCTAGCTGTTGGATAGCCAGCGAGCTAGCTATTGGATAGCCAGCGAGCGAGCTATTGGATAGCCAGCCAGCTCGCTATTAGATAGCCAGCCAGCTCGCTATTAGATAGCCAGCGAGCTAGCTATTAGACAGCCAGCGAGCTAGCTATTAGACAGTCAGCCAGCTAGCTATTAGACAGTCAGACAGCTAGCTGTTAGACAGCCAGCGAGCTAGCTATTAGACAGCCAGCCAGCTAGCTAGCCAATAGATGGCTCACTAGATAGATAATAATAACAATAATAATAATAATAATAAATAATAAAACATTTCATTTGTAAGCAACTTTCAAAACTCTCAAGGACACTTTACAGTCACTGGATCAGTTTTGCTGTGGCTGAGCAGCGGCAGCCACATGCGCCAGCGTTCAGTCAACCCGAATCACGCAAATAAATAACAAAACTAGCGAGCTAGCTATGAGATAGCCAGCCAGCTATCTAGAGGGAACCTGCAAGCCGCACTTTGAGAATCAACCGCTCTCACCCGATTGCCGCCTCATATTGCCTCGACATGCTGTATTTTGGGCCCATTAAACCAAAATCTGCCGTGTATGTTGTGTTTCTTGACTTGTGTGTGTTTGATCACTGTACAGACGTCTGTGTGTGCCATGGGTGTGCAGGTGTTCCGGCCCCGTACGCCCCCCGAGGCCATCGCCCTGTGCTCGCGCTTGCTGGAGTATACGCCCACCGCCCGGCTCACGCCCCTCGAGGCCTGCGCTCATTCTTTTTTCGATGAGCTGCGCGACCCCAATGTCAAGCTGCCCAATGGGCGCGAGAAGCCCTCACTCTTCAATTTTACCACCCAAGGTTGGGCACTTGAATAACTTTCTTAACTTTGTGACCCAAAACTACTCGAGTGCCCAAAAATGCTTCGCTACAATACAGTGATACCTCGGTTTACGAACCCCTTGGCTTACGAACATTTCGGTTTACGAATCTTATGAAAATTTTACCTTGGGATACAAACTATTTTTCGGGATACACACGGAGGGCCACAATGAGTGATGCGTCGTTCGCGAACGAGCCCGTTCTCCGAACAAGAAAATGACAACCGACTGTTTTTGTCCTCTATTCCCTGCCCCCGTCTTCGGTTAAAGCCACATGATTGGTCTAGAATGCAGCAGTGAGGGTGGGGGTTAAACTTTAAAGAGACAGGCAGACGACAGAGAGTGACAAAATGGATAGAAAACTCGTTTCAGTTTTGATAGTTCAAAGGCAGAGTGTAGACTGCAAGATTAAAATTCCCATCAGTCAGGCTCCCGCACAAGCCATCTGTACACTTGATTGCAAAAAAAGCTATCAACCCAGCTAAACAGAACACAATTGATGAGGAACTAGGTCAAATTATCACAGAGAAAGCACCTACAAGGGATCATTCCTTAAGATGGTGAAAGAAGAAGGCTACGTTCCTCATCAAGTGTTTAATGCTGAGGAAACCGACCACTCCATTCCATCAAGCCATCAACGACCATCACAAAGGTCAATAAAATGACTTTATTATACTGTACCGTTTGTTTCTTTAATTATAATACCATAGCACATTTATTATACATAAAATAAGGTATATTTTGTGCAGTTTTAAGGCTTAGAAAAGTAGAAAATTATGTTTTATGCGGACCTGGGAACGGATTATACTCATTTTAATGGTTTCCTATGGTAAATTATTTTTTGGGATACACACTTTTTGCCTTACACACTCTGTCTGGGAACCAATTGAGTGCATAAGCCAAGGTATCACTGTACCAGGATTTAACTTTTGGATACATACAGCGTAAATGATCAGCGAACAGAGTGTTATTGACCGAAAAGCCGCCATAATGTTTTTTTTTTCCCTGTCTTTTGTCAGAGTTATCAAGTAACCCGTCTTTGGCCTCCATACTCATCCCCGCCCATGCTCGTAGTCAGGCTGCCGCTTGCACCCCAACCAACGTCTCTGCCACCACCGGTAAGAGCCAAGCTGTTCCTCAGCCACTTCATTTCTCAACTTTGAACATTTTCACTCGATAAAAAAGATACTGAACCAAACAAAAAATGTGAAATCCTTTTGTCGCACCGTATTTTGCGGTGTATAAGGCGCACCCAAAAGCCTTCATTTTCTTGAAAAAAAAATGGCCTTATACACCGGTGCACCTTCTATGTGAAGTCATATTGAGCCACACAGGTCTCGCCATGACTGTCAACAGCCATGACTTCATTTCCCCCTGTTGGAGAAATACTGCACAACCGCAGCGTCTTCTGTAGCGCCTTATAATGTGGTGTGCCTTATACAGTAAAGTCTCGTTATATCGATATCGGATATATCGATAGTCCCGGTTATATCGATATTTTTTCGGACTCCCTTGAATATCGATATAACGAGACTTTACTGTATTTGGAAAACATTTATACATTTTCATATTATCATTGGTAAACTGTTTTCATTCATTGAAGTTGCGCCTTATATCTGGGCAAAACTTTGAAAGTACAGTGATACCTCAGTTTACGAACCCATTGGCTTACGAACTTTTCGGTTTACGAACGTTAAATTTATGAAAATTTTACCTTGGCTTACAAACTATTTTTCGGGATACACACAGAGCTGCCACAATGAGTGATGTGTCGTCTGCGAACGAGCCCGTTCTCCTGACAAGAAAATGGCAGCCGGCATACATCACTCATTGTGGCACCTCCGTGTGTATCCCGAAAAATAGTTCGTATGCCAAGGTAAAATGTTTAGAAATTTAACATTCGTAAACCGAAAAGTTCATAAGCCAAGGGGTTCGCAAACCGAGGTATCACTGTCGTTTGGATAAAAACGTTGACAACATGGCCACCTTGTGTCCACAGACGGCAGCAGCACAGAGCGAGCCCCTAACACCACCACCGCCTCGGCTTCCGCCTCCAACTCTACTTCCTGAGCACCTTTTCCTCATTCCCAATCCCGTCTTACCCCCTCTCCCCCGGCCTGTGGCCTCCATATTGTTGTCCCAGGAAGCACAGTCGGGCTACACCCACAATTAAAATCTGCCTTTTACCTCCTACCGCATTCTCCCTTCACAGAGCCTCCATCCAGTTGTTAGTTGTCTCCGAGTGGGCGCGGCGACAGCCCAGGGAAACAGGTGTGTGACCGTAAGATAAACGTACACTTTATTGTACTCGTCTCTTGCTGTTTTCGAGGACGAATGTTTTTAAAAAAAAAAGTCACAATTGCCCCCTTTCCCCAACCACATCATCCACTTTTTTTCAACGTTCTCACCGATATAATTCTTCATATATTCCTCCTGTACATTGCATGGCCTAAGAATGGTTAGGGAATGTGGCTGTCGGTGTTGGGCGGAGTCAAAGCATGAGGCTTGTGCAAGCATACACACACACACACACACACACACACACACACACACACACACACACACACACACACACACACACACACATTCCTGTCACAACAGTTTTGTGAGGTCCGGATAACTCCGGATAAGGAGTGAGGACCACCGTTCCTGATAAGTTTAGAGAAGAACTAGTGTTACATTTGAACACTAAATGTCACCCCATTTCCCACTTCAACTTCTTTGAAAAAAAAGAAATAAAAAGTTTACTTGAAACCGAAATAACAGCATGAGTGAGGTTTCTGAATAGGTACATTCAAAGTCCTCGCCACTGTATTGAATTTGGTTAAAATATCATTTTACTTTTTGTGGTATGAACTTTTTCCTGTCATTAACCACGCACACATATACACACACACAGTGAGTAAAAAGTGTGTGTATCCGAGTGAAATGAAAATACACACCGAAAAAAATAATTTTGGGTGAATTTATGAGGACCTCTCTGAAACTTTAATAGATCCATCTATAGACCCTCTAGAAGCCTTTACAATGGAAAAACTTGTGAGGAACGGCCCAACGGTCCTCACTTGTCAAAAATGTCCTCACTGCGTATGGTATAAAATGGTAGTGGTCCTCACAAGACTAGTCATACAAACACACACACACACAAATGCATGTACAAACAAGCAAATCCAGATGAGAATTTTCTTTCCCCTTAGCCAGGGCTTGTTTTTAAAATGCTTAGCAAGCCGTTTTACTTCACTTTGTTTTAAAATATACCCCCGTACGCCCCTGCGCCCCCCCCCCCTGCAATTCTGATTGTTTTATTTTTTCAGGTGTCTGATGTGACATGTTTATCTGGTCCTGTGTGCTTGTACTATATATACATACACAAAAAATTGCATTACATCCACAATTTATATATTACTTTTCCTTCTGTACAAAAAGTATATATAGATATATGTATATTAACTACTATCGTTCAGAAGTCTGTTAATGGGTGAGCGAGTTCATATGTACCTCACTAGTCGCTGCAATATTTGCTGCTGACAAAAAAAAATGTGGATCACCATTTTTTTCCCCTAGTTTTGCTGGAATGTACGAAAATTTCAGCATCTCTTTTCCTTCATTCTCCATTTGTCATGTTTTATTGAAGCTCTCTCCTTATACAGCCTGCCATGCTATTCAATAAACTTCCAAATTCAGCATCAGTGTCATGAAAAGTGCTCATAAAATATATGTATATAATGTGTATGTGTCATGTATTTAAAGGACAACCGACATCACTTTTGTTTCTTAACTGACATCAGGAAAACGTTTTATAGCATCTAAAATACCCAAACCACGCAGTATATTTTTAGTGAAATGCAAAACACCAATAAAAATGACTTAAAGTGTCCAAAATCTGCAAAAAAATTATTCCGGAAGTGGCCAGTTTCAGAAGGTCCCGCCCCCTTGTTCGTGATATCACCCCGAGACATCTTGCCTTGCTGGGGAATCAAAACAATGGCTTCAGATTCGGCGAATATGCTTTCTTGTTACTCATCCAGTTATGAATATAATTCAAATAGTTCTGAAGAGGAAAGCATACATGTTTGCAATGGATTAAAGAATTTATTCCGTGTCATTTTGAGGCATCAGGGGTGGGAAATGTCGCACCCAAAAAAGGCAGAAAATGGCGACAAAGCCTTGTAAGGAATTAATCAGCCCGTTTCCACAGACTGATTAATTCCTTACATGGAGCTTTGTCGCCCTCTTCTGCCTCTTTTTGGTCCTACACGACGTTTTCAGACTAAAGTACAGCAAAATGCATTGACGTGATGGAAGGACTGCTACAATGTGTCCTTTTTTCGGTCCGGGGCGTTCCTTCAGTGACGTCACGTACGGACTCGTCACCAGCTCAAAAACAAGACTTCCGGAATATTCAGTGCGAGTCTTAAAACGTAAAATCTAGCTATATGCGGTGGAATCTTTGTAAAATACGCTCAGTAGAAGTCATTTGAAGACATTTTACAAATTATGGACACAACTTGTCCGGAGATGTCGGTTGTCCTTTAATATATTTGCAAATATATTTTATGGCCTTCAAATGACAAATTTTAAATGCCCTCTCTATGGACAAATATGAAAGGGTAGATGATTGGAAATAAAAGGACAATGGATCCTCTGATGAACACCTAAAATGGCCCCCGATAGGAAAACCTAAAATGGCCCCCGATCGGCGAACCTAAAATGGCCCCCGATCGGCAAACCTACAATGGCCCCTAATAGGAAAACCTAAAATGCAGCTCATTGGACAAACTTAAACGGCAACATTTAAAACGATCCCCACCCTTTTCTTTAATAACCACTAAGCTATCCTACCATTTTTGCTCAACTTCATCAAAGCGTCTTATTGCTAACGGATTACGCTCACTACAAAAAAATAAAAACGGAAATTGTACATAAAATATAAATGCTTCTCACCAAAAGTCATTTTTACCTTGGTTTCTTTTTGTGTCATGTACATAAGCAGAGCCATGTACTGTTAAAAAAATAAAAATAAAAAAACAACGGCAGAATCAGGGCAAATGTTGATGGGTTAATGGCTAATCTTTTCAAGGCTCTTGATCCAGCCATAATGTCTGATGTTGACCTTGTACAGTACAGTAGATCTTCTTGTAATGACAACTAGTCATGTCAAGTGTAACTATAGTTTGGAGTGCCTTTGCTTTCATACACCTTTGCCTTGTCGCCACCCCTCCCTGTAAACGTGACTCGCCACCTTTTCCCTTTGGTGCTGTTGAATCCCCCCCGCGCCCCCATTACTCCATGAACACACACACACACACTCACGATTAATTGTAATATAGTAGATTGTTGATGTACTGTTAAAAGACAAACGACGCCTCGGGACAAGTTGTGTCCATAATTTGTAAAATCACTTCAAATGACTTCTACTGAGCGTATTTTACAAAGATTCCACCGCATGTAGCTATATTTGACGTTTTAAGACGAACTGAATATTCCGGAAGTCTTATTTTTGAGTTGGTGACGAGTCCTCACGTTACGTCACTGAACGCCCCTGACCGAAAAAAGGACACATTGTAGCAGTCCTTCCATCATCACGTCAATGCATTTTGGGTACTTTCTTTGGTCTGAAAACTTCGTGTTGATGTGTTGATGGCGAAATTAGAAGGAAAATACATGAATAACGTGATGGTGAATCGTTGTGTGTTGCACCAAGACTACTATTTGATACTAGTTGACACAAATTCCCAGCAGACAAATCAGCCCATTTCCAACGGAGCTTGGGCGCCATCTTGTGCATTTTCTGACGCTACATTGGAGTCCAGACGCCTCAAAATGAGACGGAAGGACTTCTTTAATCGATTGCAAACATGTATGCTTTCCTCTTCAGAACTATTTGAATCAAATTCATCCCGCCCCCTTGTTCGTGCTGTCACCTCAAGATGTCTTGCCTTGCTCGAGAATGAAAACAATGGCTTCAGATTCGGAGAATATGCCTTCTTGTTACTCATCCAGTTATGAATATGATTCAAATAGTTCTGAAGAGGAAAGCATACATGTTTGCAATCGATTAAAGAATTTATTCCGTGCCATTTGAGGCAACATTGGGGGGAAATGTATCACCCAAAAAGAGGCAGACAATGGCGACCGAGCTCCTGTGAGGAATTCATCAGCCCGTTTCCACAGGCTGATACATTCCTTATATGGAGCTTGGTCGCCCTCTTCTGGCTCTTTTTGGTGCAACATGACGTTTTCCGACCAAACAAGCACAGCAAAATGTATTGACGTGATGGAAGGACTGCTACAATGTGCCCTTTTTTCGGTCAGGGGCGTTCCTTCAGTGACGTCACGTCTGGAATCGTCACCAACTCAAAAACAAGACTTCCGGAATATTCAAACGTAAAATATAGCTATATGCGGTGGAATCTTTGTAAAATACGCTCAGAAGTCATTTGAAGCCATTTTACAAATTATGGACGCAACTTGTCCGGAGACGTCGGTTGTCCTTTAATTGTGGTTATTGGAGGTAGTAATGTGGAGTTGTTTTGCTTTTACCATATGTCTGACATCGTTGGGACGCCACGTCCAGTATTCAGTAGCACCCAAGGGTTCGAGTCATGTGACATCTCCCTCCGCTTCCCGCTTGCTGTAATTTTGCATCCTACCACTTTCCCTCTCCAAAACACATTCTTCAAAAAGAGAAAAAAACACCACAAAGGGTGCCAAAAAATACAAATAAAAGTAAAGCGCAGATGCTCGCGTTTCATGGTAGCGTAGCACAATGTGCTAAGAAAAGAGAATTGTTGAAGACTATTAAAAAAGAAAAATCCCATATAACAGTACTACTACTTGAATGACTCTGTGACTGAACATTTTTATTTGTTTTTCTTTTGGTTCTGTGAAGATATGCTAAATGTGCGCCTCTGTAAATATTCCTTCCGCGTGCTCTGAGGAATAGCTCCCTGGTACTGTAATTTGCATTAAATAAAGAGTAGGATAGCCTGGAAATTAACACAATTTGTCTTTTGTCTTTATTTTGTGTCTTTTTGTTTTATGTCAAACATTTGTCCCATTGGGAATCTTTTTGAAGGCACTGGAGTTTTTTTTCAGGTGAAAAGTGAATGCAAGTGCTAGTGGAAAGACAGCCTTGGAAAACAGTAGCATCAATAACCTGGTGAGTCAGTCTATCATTTGCCTTTCACGGTACAATTTGTAGATTTGGTTACCATAGACTTAAAGGACAACCGACGTCTCCGGACAAGTTGTGTCCATAATTTGTAAAATGTCTTCAAATGACTTCTACTGAGCGTATTTTACAAAGATTCCACCGCATATAGCTATATTTTACGTTTTAAGACTCGCGCTGAATATTCCGTAAGTCTTGTTTTTGAGTTGGTGACGAGTCCGTACGTGACGTCACTAAAGGACCGCCCTTTACCGTAAAAAAAGACGCATTGTAGCAGTACTTCCATCATGTCAATGCATTTTGCTGTGCTTGTTTGGTCTGAAAACGTCATGTTGCACCAGAAAGAGCCAGAAGAGGGCGACCAAGCTCCATATAAAGATTTTAACAGCATCTCCGAGGTCATTTTGGAGTAGTTTTAGGGCACTTTAACTGATATTTATTGGTGTTTTGCAGTTGACTAAAAATATCAGCATGCTTGTCTTGGGTATTTTAAATGCAATAAAACGTTTTTCTGATGTCAGTTAGGAAACAAAAAAATGGTGTCGGTTGTCCTTTAAAATCTTAGGGCAGTGGATCACATTCAGATCATTCATCTTGGAAAAATGTTGACTGTATGATGTGTGATTTGGTTTTTAGGCCACAGTGATTATTTGGCCCCACTGTGACCCTGGACCAGCATGTCCTCCAGAAACTGTTGGGCGGCCACATCGGAGGGGCGGGTCACTTGCGGGGTCCCCATTGTGCTGGCCACGATTTGCGGCTTGGCGTTACCCTCCACGATGCTGCGCACCGCCAGCAAGTGTCTGCGTTGCCTTTCGTGTACTAGGAAAGCAGGGAAAACAAAACTAGTATGTCGTTCATTTAACAAACGGAGAGTATCAATTTGGGATTATGGTTTTACAGCTAAACCCAAATTCACCCATGAATAAACTAGAACAGTACATTTGGTCACATAAAAACTGACTTAGAAAGTACAGAAATAAGTGTTTTTTTTTTTAAATTATAATTTACATCTCCATTCTGAACTTGAGTTGTGTCCTCCATGATGACAACAAACCTCTCTCCCTGACTTTGATCTTCTCCACCTCAGGAATGAGAAAACCGTAGACCAACTCCGACACGATCTCCTCCGACTGAAGGTTGTTGCGGCTGTTAGCACAACAAAAAAAATCAATTGGGTTGCTTTTTGCAAACGGACTCGTGATGGGAATTCCGGCTCTTTTCAGAGAGCCAGTTCTTTTGGCTCGGCTCACTGAAAAGATCCGGTTCGTTTGGCTCCCAAATGGCTCCCCAGTTTTTGTTGCTTAAATGAATGAACTCCCCAAAAAAATCATGTAAAATTATCTGAAAAAGAATGACTCATTACTCAAACAATACACTATATCAAATATTTGTACTTTTATGGCTTGATTTATATGTGCACATGTGAGATCATCCGCAAACGTTCACTTTCCCTGTGGTTACTCTGGTCTGATGATCAGCTGTCATTAATTTGCTTTTCATATTAATCATGCTATTATACCAATGAGTAAAAAATATCATAATTGAATCATAATAATAACAGCATATTGTAATAATATTTGTCCAGCTGTCTACCCTAACCTCCCCCCCTTCTCCTCACTGCTCCATGTGTCTATAATTCTCCCCTCCCTCCTCTACAATGTATATCGACCAATCACGCGCGGCTTTAACCGAAGACCGGGGGCGGGGAATAGAGGACAAAAAATTGCCTCCCATTTCCGGCTCCTTCTCTTCGTTCACTTCAGAGATCCGTCTCGAAGAACCGGCTCGTTCGCGAATGACACATCACAAAAACGGACATCATTCTAGACGTGTTGGCGAGTGTCCGTCACCTCTCCTCGATGGCGTAGGCGATGTCGTTGACCTCCTTGGCCACCCTGCGGATCTCCTCTCGGGCCTGCTGGTCTGCCGTGATTTCCATGGTGTCCAGGATGATGTCTTCAAAGTACAAGTCCACCGTCTCTTGGTGGACTTTAACCACCTAACACACACATACACAAACTTGTGACACGATCCGTCTTTGTAAAGACTTTCTCAAGTCCACGTACTTCTCGGAAGATCTGGTCGTCCTCCCTGCGACGCCGTTCCTCCGCCTGCCTCCTGCCGCTCTCCTCGGCCTCCCGCCTCAGACGTTCGCGCTCTGCAAGCAGCGTGAAGGCGTGGATGCGGCGCTCCTCCTGCAGACGGATCAGCTCCTTGGAGAGGGTATCAAAAACGTATTCCAGTTCGGCACCCACGGCGGCGGCGTGAAGAGCATCTTCGCGGGACTTCTGCCAAGACAGAAGAGACAGACTGTGGGTAAGTGCTTGAGCCTTAAAGGACGAGCGACACCATTTTTTTTGTTTCCTAACTGACATCACAAAAACGTTTTATAGCATGTAAAAAAACCAAAACACACAGGCTGATATTTTTAGTCAAAATACCAATAAAAATGAGTTAAAGTGTCCCAAAACTACTTCAAAATGACCCCCGAAATGGCAAGTTTTAGAAGGTCCCGCCCCCTTGTTCGTGACGTCACGCCAGGACGTACTGCCTTGCTCTGGAATCAAAACAATGGCTTCAGATTCGGAGAAGATGAATCAGAAAACCTTTATTCGTACCACAATGGGGAAATTGGCTTTCTTGTTACTCATCCAGTTATGAATATGATTCAAATAGTTCTGAAGAGGAAAGCATAAATGTTTGCAATCGATTAAAGAAGTCCTTCCGGATCAATTTGAGCTGTCAGGACTCCAATATAGTGTCCCAAATATGAAACATGATATTCAAATGCATGACGCCATAACGCTCGGGAAAGTCCGAAGCACGAAGCAGGATTCTGATTGGCTGCCGGGCCGAGAGTACATCATGCATTTGCATATGCCATATCATTTTCCACAGTAGATTGACAGGACCTCAGCCCCAGAAGAAAGCTTCAAATAAAGCTAACAAAATTTATGACGCTACAAAACATAAACGTACATTATACCATGACTGTAAAGTGTACTTGAGAGTTTTGAAAGGCGCTTAGAAAGAGGAGTTTACGTGGCTTGTAGCGGTTTGCTTGTAGCTTTTGCTTTGTTCAACAAAGCAAAAGTACATTGTACACTTGATGCAAAAAGCTATTAACTCAGCTAAACATCACAATTGATGAAGCACTAGATAAAATTATCGCAGAGAAAGCACCTCCAAGGGGTCATTCGTCAAGATGGTGGAAGAAGAAAGCTACGTCCCTCATCAAGTGTTTAATGCTGAGGAAACCGGACACTCCATTCCATCAAGCCATTAACGACCATCACAAAGGTAAATAAAATTACTTTATTGTACAGTACAGTTTATTTCTTTAATCATAATACCATAGCATATTTATCATACATAAAATAAGGTATATTTTGTGTCGTTTTAAGGCTTAGAAAAGTAAAAAATATTTTTTATGGGGACCTGGGAACGGATTATTCTCATTTTAATGGTTTCCTATGGGAAATTATTTTTTGGGATACACACTTTTCGCCTTACACACTCTGTCTGGGAACCAATTAGGTTCGTAAGCCAAGGTCCCACTGTATTTTGAAGAAAATCAAGGCTTGCGGGTGCGCCTCATCCACCAGAAAATACCGTACCTTGATTTGCAGCTTTTCTCTCTCCTCTTTGAGAGCCATGACCATCTCTTTGTCGGCCTTCTGCATCTGCTGTTCTTCTGCTCGCAAGGCGTGTGCCGTCCTAAGCTCCTTGATGAGATCCAAGTGGTTCTCTTTGCTCGTGAAGATCTGCATTGGTTGCATGCGCAAAACACACGTGCACATAAAGAGCGAAGCATGTGGATGAAGCCCCCCCACCCCCATTCAGTATTGTGACATGCAAGGAAAAACCTCCGTTTGGATGCTCCTTCCCCTCAGCAGTTTCTGCAAATGGATAACTGCCAGCTCCTTCTCTTCTTCCCCCTAGAAAGTAACATGACACTTTACATTTTAGACATAAGATGGTGACTTTTTCACGTGTCAAGAGAAGCGAACTGGCCTCAGGCGGCGCCTCCACAGTCGGAGTGACAGGACGAGGAGCGGGTTTTTCTTTCTTGATGAGATATTTGGCCATCTCTTCTTTCAGGTTCTACACAAACGATTGGATTGACGATTAGGGAGATGTGGAGGCTGATAAAGAATGTGCTTTTTTTTTAGTCACCTTGTATTTTTCCATGAGATTGTGTCTTCTGATCTCGGGCGTCTTGATGACTTTGTTTTTGCTAAATTTGGGTTTGGGCAGTTTCTTCTGCTGCCTGAGATGTGCTTCGAAGGGTCTTTGCATTCGGTTCAGCAAGCCTAGTGATAATGATAATAATAATAATACATTACATTTTAAAGGACAACCAACATCACTTTTTTGTTTCCTAACTGACATCAGAAAAACGTTTTATAGCATCTAAAATACCCAAAATATGCAGTATATTTTTAGTCAAATGCAAAACGCCAATAAAAATGAGTTAAACTACTTCAAAATGACGTCGGGATGGTGAGTTTCAGAAGGTCCCGCCCCCTTGTTCGTGACGTCACGCCAAGACGTCTTTCATTGCTCGAGAATCAAAACAATGGGGCACATCAGGGGTGGCAAATGTTGCACCCAAAAAAGGCAGAAAATGGCGACAAAGCCGTGTAAGGAATTAATCAGCCCGTTTCCACAGGTTGATAAATTCCTTATATGGAGCTTGGTCGCACTCTTCTGCCTCTTTTTGGTGCAACACAACATTTTCAGACCAAACAAGCACAGCAAAATACATTTGACGTGATGGAAGGACTGCTACAATGTGTCCTTTTTTTTCGGTCAGGGGCGTTCCTTCAGTGACGTTACGTACGGACTCGTCACCAACTCAAAAACAAGACTTCCTGAATATTCAGCGCTAGTCTTAAAACGTAAAATATAGCTATATGCGGTGCAATCTTTGTAAAATATGCTAACAAACATGCTAACAAATTATGGACACAACTTGTCCGGAGACGTCGGTTGTCCTTTAAGCGCCTTTCAAAGCTCTCAAGGACACCTTACATTCACAGACAAGCATAGATACTATGATCAATAAAATACAATCACGCACGTACGTGATCTGTACGCCATTATTGGCTGGACACCTGTCACTCATTGAGTTATGCGCGCTGCGTAGATAATCTTGTGCGCTGAGTATGTGCAAGCAGTGCGAGATTGCGCATGCGCGCAGTTTCGAGGGAACATTGCTTACAAGCACATTAGTCAGAAGTTCGACACAAACAATTTTGATACACACCGTCGTATGTTTCCACGCGTTGGAATTCGTGACCTGCTGTTTTCTTGACGGAGAAGGTGTCGCCGCAAGCTCGCGAGGCGCACACCAAAGAGGAGTACACGGTGTAATCCTTACAAGTGCCCAACTGCTTGATATTCTCCTCCATGTTTTTCTGCTTGGCCTCCAGCTTCCTCATCGCTGCATACACAATTTTTGATTCACAACCAATGACACGTTTGAACGGATCTCGTTTGACTGCCGCAATGCTCTTGTCTCACATCTCATGTGCTCTTTGTCCACCTTGTGGAGCTTGTTCTCCTTTTCCTTGAGTAGCTTGGAGTAGATGTGGTTGAGTCGGTCTTTGGTCGAGGCCACCTGGGCCTCGTCTTTCTGCTGCAGCATCTCCTCCAACACGGCCAGACGGGCGTCCTGCAACCTGCAGACCACAATGTGCTGAGTCTGAGATGGATCATGGCACGTTGATTAAAAGCAAATCACCTCCAAAAATGGGAAGAGGTTTTTGGGGCAATTACAAGGTACTGTAGAGACGCTCCCCTACTTATGAACATTTTAGTTACGAACAATGGTACATCTGAACATTTTTTTTCTCTCTCTCTACCATATGCAGTACTGTATTCTCGCCAGTTGTACATGTATAGATCTTTATAGAGCATATATTTTATTTAATATTTATTTTTCAGTACAAACTAATACAGGTTACTTATACAAGCCTTGAGATACGTATATAAACCTTAAAGGACAACCGACGCCTCCGGACAAGTTGTGTCCATAATTTGTAAAATCACTTTAAATGACTTCTACTGAGCGTATTTTACAAAGATTCCACCGCATATAGTTATATTTTACGTTTTAAGACTCGCACTGAATATTCAGGAAGTCTTGTTTTTGAGTTGGTGACGAGTCCGTACGTTACGTCACGGAAGGAACGCCCCTGACCGAGAAAGTGACACACAATGCATTTTGGGTACTTTGTTTGGTCTGAAAACTTCGTGTTGACACAAATTCCCAGCAGACAAATCAGCCCGTTTTCAACAGAGCTTTGCTGCCATCTTTTGCATTTTCTGGGACACTACGAACAAGGGGGCGGGACCTTCTGAAACTGGCCATTTCCGGCTTCAATTTGAAGTAGTTTTTGGACACTTTAACTCATTTTTATTGGTGTTTTGCATTTGACTAAAAATATCCGTGTTTTGGGTATTTTACATGCTATAAAACGTTTTTCTGGTGTCAGTTAGGAAACAAAAAAATGGTGTCGGCCTTATAATGTGGTGTGCCTTATATTTGTAAAACGTTTGTATATTTATATATTATATTTGAAAAACTTTTTTCATTCATTGAAGGTGCGCCTTATACTCCAGTGCGCCTGATACACCGGAAAATATGGTATAAAAAAAATATACAAGAAATTGCCTTAAAGGACAACCAACGTCACTTTTTTGTTTCCTAACTGACATCAGAAAAACGTTTTAGAGCATCTAAAATGCCCAAAACACGCAGTAAATTTTTATTCAAATGCAAAACACCAATAAAAATGACTTCAAGTGTCCAAAATCTGCAAAAAATTGAGCTGCGAATTGGGCATTTTCAGAAAGTCCCGCCCCCAGTTCGTGACCTCACGCCAAGACGTCTTGCCTTGCTTGTGAATCAAAACAATGGCTTCAGATTCGGAGAACATGCTTTCTTGTTACACATCCAGTTATGAATATGATTCAAGTAGTTCTGAAGAGGAAAGCATACATGTTTGCAATCGATTAAAGAATTTATTCCGTGCCATTTTGAGGCAACATTGGGGAGAAATGGATCACCAAAAAAGAGGCAGAAAATGGCAACCAAGCTCCGTGTGAGGAATTAATCAGCCCGTTTCCACAGGCTGATAAATTCCTTATATGGAGCTTGGTCGCCCTCTCCTGGCAACACGAGGTTTTCAGACCAAACAAGTACAGCAAAATACATTGACGTGATGGAAGGACTGCTACAATGTGTCTTTTTTTTTCGGTCAGGGGCGTTCCTTCAGTGACGTCACATACAGACTTGTCACCAACTCAAAAACAAGACTTCCTGAATATTCAGCGCGAGTCTTAAAACGGAAAATCTAGCTGTATGCGGTGGAATCTTTGTAAAATGCGCTCAGTAGAAGTCATTTGAAGCCATTTTACAAATTATGGACACAACTTGTCCGGAGACATCGGTTGTCCTTTAAAAATTAAAAAGAAGGCAATGAAAAAGAACACAGGCAATAAAAGGTCTTTACTTCTGTATTTTTCCTTCTCGGAAGGCCCACTCTTTTGCTTCCATTTCCTCCATCATCCGCCTCCTTTTGCGCAGAAGATTTGGGTCGTTGAGTGTAGGAAGTTTGGCCTCCCAGACCCGTCTCGCGCGCGCCCTCTCGATCATTTCCACTTCTTCAATACTCGCAGGCAGACCTCGCTCTGATGGGAAAGAGTGCCTTATTAATCAATACAGTCTGATACCTAAACGGAATATCTCTAATGCAGGGATGGGAAGGTGCCCGCGGTTTAGTGTGCATATACCCCAGGTGAAAGAAGCCACCGCCAGCAGCTCTGATGGGGAGGTACCAGCGTGTAGTAAATACTCTGGTGTGTATGGGTCCGTCTGTGCTTCGCTCTCCCTGTAGTCTGTTTGCACTGCCACGGTGAAATGGGTGGGAACGCCCCTAGCGTGTTTGCCAGTGGCTTCAAACTCCTCTCTGATGAGAGTTGAAAAGAGGAAACTTCTCAGAAAAGATCAAATCAATAAAAGTAACAGTGTACGGGTTAAACTTACTGATAATTATTGCGATTCATATCCAAGGGAATCTGTTGCACATGTGGAAGAGGCCTGGAAGAAGCACAATGGGGTCCCATAGAGAGACACGTGATCAGGTTTCATCATGGTCCGCTTCAAATGTGCATTGCACATTTACCATGCTTAGAATACGTATGTATCGGCCCTATATATAGATATCCCTACTATCCAGACGTGGCGGTGCCGGACTCTGCTATGATTGGTCCCTGCTCTCAAGTTGGGGGGAGCAGAGGACTACTTCCTGCGGCTCCACTGATTACTTCTATTGTCACCGCCACGTCTGGTCAGCAAAATCCGTCCCTTAACCGTCATGGTGGGGTGAGGTTCAATTTGGATCGTTCGTACAATAGACTGCTTAGGCAACATAGGCTTAGTTATGCTGATGAGGTGATACCAGGGTAAATTGGGCAATCAGGCCAGTTGTCAGTCAATAGAAGCTATCAATGAAGCCGCAGGGAGTAGTCCTCTGCTCCCCCCAACCTAACAGCATGGACCTATCATCGCAGAGTCCAGCACCGCCATGTCTGGACGGTAGGGATATATATAGGGCCGAAACTACCAGTAAGACTTTAGTTTGCTGACGAAGCTTCTTGGATAAGAAGCGAAACGTCCGACACCTTTAAAGTACAGATGACGGCTGAAGAAACCTTTTCATCGATGGACCACTCCTGTACGACTGAGAGCTTCCACAGACTAATTCGTGAAACATCTTGAAGCTTCATTTTCCCATCATAATTCAAAGTTAAAGGCCTGCATGTGTGCAACTGTGCAAAATCACAATAATTAACAGAATATTGTGTAATTCATACCTCAATGTTGTCGATATTTTTTAATTGCACATCATTATCTTTGTGAAAGCAGACTTTCTGATATCCCTCCTGTCATGGAACTCATTCGGTTTTGAAAATGTTCTTGATGAAATGGTCAATGAGTGTACAGTGAGACCTCAACTTACAAACACCTTAACTTACAAACTTTTCGTCTTACAAACTTCAAATTTCTGAAAATTAAAACTTATAATAAGCACTGTTTTCATAATACACACCCACCACAGCTGGCGGAGTGATCTTTGGCGGAAGCACACAACCGAACAGCACCAACAGTCCTTGTTGAAGGTGACTCTCCTTCCATAAGCCATCAACGACCATCAAAAAGCTAAATAAAACTTTATTTTACAGCACAGTTTATTTCTTTAATTACAGTCCTCATGTAATGCGCCTCTCTTTCCAAACAGCAATTCCCTTTGACCTTCGACCTCCAACGCCATTCCATCAAGCCATAAATGACCATCACAAATGTAAATAAAGTGACTTTATGATACAATGCAGTGTATTTCTTTCATTACAATACAATAGCACATGTATTATACATAGAATAAGGTATGTTGTGTGTACTTTTAAGGCTTATTTAGTGGAAAAGTATATTTTATGGAAACCCGGGAATGGATTATTCCCATTTTAATGGTTTCCTATGGGAAAATGTTTTTGAGATACACACTTTTCGCCTTACACACTCTGTCTGGGAACCAATTAAGTTCGTAAGTTGAGGTCTCACTGTATGTTACATTTGCAGTTTCTGTGAAAGCAAATGTCAAACCTTTTACAATATTTCCAGTTATCAGCTCCACTTGGCTCATATGTTTCTCTTTTCTTCATCATCGGCTGAATATTCGGAATAAATCTGTCAGTGAAGAAAATGAGTGACAACTTTTAACGGTAAAATACAATAATGTGTGTATCTATGTGTTTGTGTTACCCAGCCAGTTGCTGCAGTGCCTGCTGCCGTTGTTCCGCGTTGCCACGCCATCGACGGTCCACAGAATGTGGCAATGGATCGTGGCGGTCCAGACGAAAGGTGACCCTTTCATTGTTGAACATGGTTTCAAACTCGGGCAATTTTCTCTGTGCGTGAACGTACAACAAATTGTTTCATTTATGATGGTTCTCCCAAGTCAGGGCTCATAAGGACGTTCATAAGGAGATTGAACGATAACTGTACATCTGCATTATAATGTGTCATCAATAAAATAATTAGGGCTTAAGACTAATACAAATCAAATAAGTATATATTATTCCTACAAATATTGAGAAAGTATTCCCAAAATTACATGAGGTGAAAAATAAATAGTCAGCACCAAATAATGCAGAATTTCCACTTTACGTTGTGAGCATTTGACATAATAATAATGTGAAATAGTAATAATCATTACCACATTATAAGCTATTTTATTTTAATGAATTCATTCATTCATTTGTTTTTCATTCCGCTTAATCCTCACTGGGGCTGCGGGGGTGGATGGAGCAGATCGCAGCTGTCATCTGGTAGTACGCGGAGGACACCCTGAACCGGTTGCCAGCCAATCTTTTTTTAATTTAAATTATTAGGTATTTTATTTATTGCATTCTATTTGTGATTGTATTTTATTTATTATAGTACCTAAGCTTGTCTGTGACTGTAAAGTGTCCTTGAGAGCTTTGAACGGAGCTTAAAATGTAATGTAATGTAATTTATTATTATTATTATTACTACTGCTACTACTCTTACTACTACTACTACCACCACTACTACTTCTACCCTACTACTACTACTACCACCACCACCACCACTACGACTACTACTACTAATACTACCACCACTAAGTCAAAGTCAGCTTTATTGTCAAATGTGCTAATATGACTACTATTACTACTTTCCGCCACTACTACTGCTTCTACTGCTTCTACTATTCCTACTGCTACTACCACCGCTACTACTACTATTACCACAACTACTACTACTGCCACTTCTACTACCCCTAGTACTACCACAACTACTACTACAGCTACTACTACCACCACCACCACTACTACCACTACTACCAACACTACTACTACTATTACTACTATTACGATTACTTACTACTACTATTACTACTTATCATGTGACTGTAAAGTGACCTTGAGAGATTTGAAAGGCGCTTATAAATGAAATGTATTATTATTATTACCCACCTATTTGTTGCTGTTTTTAAGTGGTCTATAAATACGCATATACTGAGCAATGTATAAAATGAATACATGTAATATATATAATAAATAGTGACCTTTTTTTAAATAATTGTATTGTTTAAAATGAGAATGAGGAAAGTGTGTTTGTTACTCACAATCCGCGTCTTAAAACTTTTAAAACTGGTCTTGACATGGTCGACTTCCGAAGAAACAAAGTATACCGGCTCTGCGGGACAAAAAAAAGTAACATTTATTACCATTAAGGAAGCTATGTCTCCCAAACGAGCTCGCGAGCTACATAATCGTCCATGACTTACCATACAAGTAATCATATAGACGCTCCCGTTTCACAACTCTTGCCTCAACCGGCTTGGGAATGGTATGAGTGACAGTTGCCATTTTAAATATTAATTTTATCTCCAAAAACTCGCAAGTGGCCTTTGTCCCGAATACCTCGATTGAAATGTCAGTGTGAAGTAGGCTTTTCGGTGTACACACTCACACAATGGATTACGTCCTCTATGACGTCACTGTTTGGAAAATGTATGTATCACCTGTAAATATTTCAATGTCTGATCACATTATGTAAAGCTATTATCAAACACATATTTATTTTTTTCCGTATGGGAACATTTTTTTGTCGTGCACAGTGTATCCTGAGCTAGCTAGCAAGTTCGTGCATCATCGTTGTAACCATGGATACTGTAAACTGAAAATAGGTCGAGTTTAAACTGGCACCATGCAACGGCAATTAAAAAAAAAATATTTATTAAATTGAGATGAAGCATGTCGTCTGACTTTCATTTCTGAAGAGAGATGTGCGTTTTACTCGAAAAGAAAGCTGTTATTTACAAAGAACGTCAAAGAGGGTATTGCCAACTACAACTCCCATGATGCACTTCGAAAAATGCGATCTAATCAAGAAACGTTTCGTAGATTACATTTAAAATTATTAAAACCTAAAAGAAATTTGAAAAGACAAAACTCCACTGAATAATAAACGAATGAATAGTAATTTTATTAATACAATAACATACCTGTCAACCTCCACAGCTCCATGCCCTTACAAACTGTCGTATTTCCCCTTACAAAATACAAAATAATCGTACAGCATTTTTTTTCCAAACGTGTTTATTTATGTAGTTCAACATGTTATATTGTACATGTGTTCCGTTATATCATTCTGTACATATTCTTAATAAATGATGAAATTACAAGAGTTGCTTAATTACTACAGTGTTCTCTATTGTATGCTATTGTATGATCTATATGTTTTCCAGACTTCTACGTTTTTGCCGTGGCGCTTTGTCTCAAAACAAAGCAAGTTGTGCCCATAATTTGTAAAATGGCTTCAAATGACTTCTACTGAGCGTATTTTACAAAGATTCCACTGCATAAAGCTATATTTTACGTTTTAAGACTCGCGCTGAATATTCCAGAAGTCTTGTTTTTTAGTTGATGACGAGTCCTCACCCTACGTCACTGAAGGAATGCACCTGATCGAAAAAAAGGGCACGTTGTAGCAGTCCTTCCATCACGTCAATGCACTTTGCTGTTTGGTCTGAAAACGTTGTGTTGCACCAAAAAGAGCCAGAAGAGGGCGACCAAGCTCCATACAAGGAATTTATCAGCCTGTGGAAACGGGCTGATTAATTCCTCACAGGAGGTTGGATGCTACTATTACTACTACTACTACTACTACTACTACTACTACTACTGCTTCTACTATTCCTACTGCTACTACCACCGCTACTACTACTATTACCACAATTGCTACTACTACTACCCCTAGTACTACCACTACTACCACTACTACTACTACTACTACCACTACTATTACTTACTACTACTATGACGACTACTATTACTACTTATCCTGTGACTGTTTTCATTTTTTTCATATTTTTCATCTTATCATTTAGTTGAGTACTACTTTGAATAAAATCTGATAAATTGCTCACATGGATGGAAAAGCGAGCTAGAAGCAATTATTCACAGTACACCAAAAACTGCGTAGTAGTCTGAGTCAAGATATGAAGTGCTGTTTTCTGTCAAGAGCTGCAGTCAATTTCCTGACATGATCACATGACGTGGAGGAGGAAGAAGGAAGGGAGGGTTTAGTACACGACACTGCGGGTTGCTAGCGTCGCGCCAAGGCGTTTTGATAATTACTTGTGAACTATTAGCTGGCACAGTCAATAAAAGATGGTTAAAAGTCGTGTTCATCGCTGAAGATGAGGGAGCCATTTGCGGTCTTTGCTGTCATTCTCTCGTTGCTGTGCCAAGCATGGACCCAGGACTCAGGTGTGTAAAAGCTGCAATCTAATGTGTCCTTTTTTCGGTCAGGGGCGTTCCTTCAGTGACGTAGGGTGAGGACTCGTCACCAACTCAAAAACAAGACTTCCGGAATATTCAGCGCTAGTCTTAAAACGTAAAATATCGCTAGCTATATGCAGTGGAATATTTGTAAAATACGCTCAGTAGAAGTCATTTGAAGTCATTTTACAAATTATGGACACAACTTGTCCGGAGGCATCGGTTGTCCTATAAGGTTTATATACCTATGTTAAGGCTTGTATTAGTTTGTACTGAAAAATAAAAATGAAATAAAATATATGCTCTATAAAGATCTATACATGTACAACTGGAGAGAATACAGTACTACATATATATGGTAGAGAGAGAGAAAAAATGTTCAGATGTACAGTGAGACCTCAACTTACGAACTTAATTGGTTCCCAGACAGAGTGTGTAAGGCGAAAAGTGTGTATCTCAAAAAAAAAATCCCATAGGAAACCATTAAAATGGGAATAATCCGTTCCCGGGTTTCCATAAAACATACTTTTCAACTAAATAAGCCTTAAAACTACACACAACATACCTCATTCTATGTATAATAAATGTGCTATTGTATTGTAATGAAAGAAATACACTGAATTGTATCATAAAGTCATTTTATTTACATTTGTGATGGTCATTGATGGCTTGATGGAATGGCGTTGGAGGTCGAAGGTCGAAGGGAATTGCTGTTTGGAAAGAGAGGCACATCTTTCCAAATCTTTGTGACATACGCTCAGTAGTAGTCATGTGAAGTGATTTTACAAATTATGGACACAACTTGTTTTGTGTATTTTAGATGCTATAAAACGTTTTTCTGATGTCAGTTAGGAAACAAAAAAGTGATGTCGGTTGTCCTTTAAGGGGCAAAGACGATGTTACATATGTTGTTGTCGGTGATGTTACCAGGACTCTGCTAATAAAGTTGTATAAAAATACACCATGGATTCACCTTTATTATTATCTTTAAAAGAAAGCAAAAAACTGTTTCCATGCCTGTCGTATCATTTTATTTTATTGTATTTATCCGCCGGTCCGTGAAAATATTGTCTGACATTAAACCGGTCCGTGGCACAAAAAAAGGTTGGGAACCACTGCTTTAGTATATCCGGCCCAAGCACTCCCCCCAAATGCTCCCCTCTGTCAAATTTTAGAAGCCATTGTGGCCCGCGAGTCAAAAAGTTTGCCCACCGCTGGTGTAGATGCAGTGCGGTTATGAGTCAGCGGAAAGAGGTGTGAAAGAGGTGAAGGCAATGCAAGATGTTCCATAGAAGAAGCAGATTTGTGCTCGTCCTGTGTCTATGAATCACCCAGTAGTAACCTCCATGGACTTCCAGTGAAGTCATTCTTTCCAAATACAGTGAGACCTCAACTTACAAACACCTCAACTTACAAACTTTTCCTCTTACAAACGTCAAATTTCTGAAAATTAAACCTTATAATAAGCACCATTTTCATAATACACACCCACCCCGCCTGGCGGAGTGATCTTCGGCGGAAGCACACGACCGAACAGCACCAGAGGTTAAGTTACCAACAGTCCTTATGGAAGGTGACTCTCCTTCCATAAGCCATCAACGACCATCAAAAAGGTCAATAAAACTATTTTACAGCGCAGTTTCTTTAATTACAGTCCTCATGTAATGCGCCTCTCTTGCCAAACAGCAATTCCCTTTGACTTTCCACTGCCAACGCCATTCCATCAAGCCATCAATGACCATCACAAATGTAAATAAAGTGACTTTATGATACAATTCAGTGTATTTCTTTCATTACAATACAATAGCACATTTATTATGCGTAGAATAAGGTATGTTGTGTAGTTTTAAGGCGTATTTAGTTGAAAAGTAAATTTTATGGAAACCCGGGAACGCATTATTCCCATTTTAATGGTTTCCTATGGGAAATTTATTTTTGAGATACACACTTTTCGCCTTACACACTCTGTCTGGGAACCAATTACGGTCTCACTGTACAAATGCACAAGTTGATGACATCCAACATTCAAAATGTTTTACATTGATGACAATGAATGTTTCTTTGATTTCTTTTGGCAGCGGTCCATTTGCGTTTCAATGCGGGCAGCGAGGTGAAGTTGAACTGCAGCGATGTGTTAAGGGGAAACTTGATGTACGTCATCTGGAAAGTTGACCTGGTGGGAGGCAAACAGTGTCAGGTGGGTGACAACTGGATCGCCGGCGAAGGATTAGACACCTGCGCTGATGGCAAGTCCCTACGCAACGCTTCCGGGTCTCACTTCTACCTACACATCCCCAAATTTTCCGAGCGCGACGTGGGCATGTACACGTGCGAATCGACTTTCACTGGAGGATCTCACACTTGTAACATCAACGTGTCCGTCACAGGTGCGACCCAGTGTATTTTTTTTATCTATCTATCTATCTATCTATCTATCTATCTATCTATCTATCTATCTATCTATCTATCTATCTATCTATCTATCTATCTATACCTACCTACCTCCCTATCTATCTATCTATCTATCTATCTATCTATCTATCTATCTATCTATCTATCTATCTATCTATCTATCTATCTATCTATCTATCTATCTATCTATCTATCTATCTATCTATCTATCTATCTATCTATACCTACCTCCTTATCTATCTATCTATCTATCTATCTATCTATCTATCTATCTATCTATCTATCTATCTATCTATCTATCTATCTATACCTACCTCCTTATCTATCTATCTATCTATCTATCTATCTATCTATCTATCTATCTATCTATCTATCTATCTATCTATCTATCTATCTATCTATCTATATCTATCTATCTATCTATCTATCTATCTATCTATCTATCTATCTATCTATCTATCTATCTATCTATCTATCTATCTATCTATCTATACCTACCTATCTATCTATCTATCTATCTATCTATCTATCTATCTATCTATCTATCTATCTATCTATCTATCTATCTATCTATCTATCCCTACCTATCCATCCATCCCTATCTATCTATCTATCTATCTATCTATCTATCTATCTATCTATCTATCTATCTATCTATACCTACCTCCTTATCTATCTATCTATCTATACCTACCTATCTATCTATCTATCTATCTATCTATCTATCTATCTATCTATCTATCTATCTATACCTACCTCTCTATCTATCTATCTATCTATCTATCTATCTATCTATCTATCTATCTATCTATCTATCTATCTATCTATCTATCTATCTATCTATACCTACCTCTCTATCTATCTATCTATCTATCTATCTATCTATCTATCTATCTATCTATCTATCTATCTATCTATCTATCTATCTATCTATCTATCTATCTATACCTACCTCCTTATCTATCTATCTATCTATCTATCTATCTATCTATCTATCTATCTATCTATCTATCTATCTATACCTACCTCCTTATCTATCTATCTATCTATCTATCTATCTATCTATCTATACCTACCTCCTTATCTATCTATCTATCTATCTATCTATCTATACCTACCTCCTTATCTATCTATCTATCTATCTATCTATCTATCTATCTATCTATCTATCTATCTATCTATCTATCTATCTATCTATACCTACCTATCCATCCATCCCTACCTACCGACCTATCTATCTATCTATCTATCTATCTATCTATCTATCTATCTATCTATCTATCTATCTATCTATCTATCTATCTATCTATCTATCTATCTATCTATCTATCTATCTATCTATCTATCTATCTATCCAACTACCTACCTACTTACCTATCTACCTACCTATTTTTCTATGTATTTATTTACCTAAATACATATATTTTGTAATTTATTTACATACAATATATTTTTATTTACACACTATTTATTTCTATTATCCTTGCTGTCATTGCCTATTATTGAGCATTTGTTTTTTTTATTAACTTACATACAAGTATTTTTTTCAGTTATAACACTATTTATTTATGTATTTATTTATTATCCTTGCTATCATTTCCTTTTATCGAGCATTTTCATCTTTATTAAGTTCATACACTTGCTTCTTCTGTAGCCACAAGAGGACACGAGCAAGTGTCTTCTTGTGCCGGTCCCAAGCCCGGATAAATACAGAGGGTTGTGCAGGAAGGGCATCTGGCGTAAAAGCTTGGCCAAAACAAACATGCCAATCAAACCTCTGAAGATGGCTGTGGTGACCCTTGAAGGGAAGAGCCGAAAGGAAAAGAAGATTTCAGAAATACAAATATCAACATGCACCCACATCTCCACCCTGTTTAAAATTATGATATTTATCAATTATTCTTTTCCAGTTCCTCCTCGTATTTCGTCCTGGTTGGAGCCGAGGGGTGACAACAGCATGGAGGCCGTTTGCACAGCCGAGCGAGGAAACCCGGCCGCCGTCATCATCTGGCACCATGCCGGGAATGCGTCTGTCGTGGAGGAGCGGTGGACTTGCGGGGGATTGTTCTCTGTAGAAAGCCGCCTGAAACTACCCGAGGGCGTGAAGAACGCAACGTGCGTCATCAAGCATCCATTCTGGCAAGCAGAGAAGATGTTGGTACCACAGTATGGAAAAGGTTTGCGCACTGTACATTCTTCCAAGTTTTTTTTTGGCCCAAAAATGCAACAAAAGAGAATGCGGATCATTTTGTTAGTTACTATCTAAATTAATGCATTGATTTAAAGGACAACCGGCGTCTCCGGACAAGTTGTGTCCATAATTTGTAAAATTGCTTCAAATGACTTCTACTGGGCGTATTTAACAAAGATTCTACCTCATATAGCTATATTTTACGTTTTAAGACTCGCGCTGAATATTCAGGAAGTCTTGTTTTTGAGTTGGTGACGAGTCCTCACGTGACGTCACTGAAGCAACGCCCCTGACCGAAAAAAGGACACATTGTAGCAGTCATTCCATCACATCAATGCATTTTGCTGTGCTTGTTTGGTCTGACAACGTTGTGTTGCACCGAAAAGAGCTAGAAGAGGGCGACCAAGCTCCATACAAGGAATTTATCAGCCTGTGGAAACGGGCTGATTAATTCGTCACACGGAGCTTCGTCGCCATTTTCTGCCTCTTTTTTGGTGATACATTTCCCCCCAATGTTGCCTCAAAATGGCACGGAATAAATTATTTAATCGATTGCAAACATGTATGCTTTCCTCTTCAGAACTATTTGAATCATATTCATAACTGGATGAGTAATAAGAAAGCATATTCTCCGTTTCCACAGGCTGATTAATTCCTTACATGGAGGTTTGTCACCCTCTTCTGCCTCATTTTGGTCCAACACGAAGTTTTCAGAGTACAGCAAAATGCATTGATGTGATGGATGGACTGCTACAATGTGTCCTTTTTTCGGTCAGGGGCGTTCCTTCAGTGACGTCACGTACGGACTCGTCACCAACTCAAAAACAAGACTTCCGGAATATTCTGCGCGAGTCTTGAAACGTAAAATATAGCTATATGCGGTGGAATCTTTGTAAAATATGCTCAGTAGAAGTCATTTGATTTTACAAATTATGGACACAACTTGTCCGGAGACGTCCGTTGTCCTTTAAATATTAACCAGTCCTTTTGTTTTGCCTCTCAGGTCTTTCCTATATTATGGTGCGCCTTCTTGTTGTGTCAGTCTTCATCGTCCTCACTGCTTTCTCAATGTTTGTATACAAGAAGCGAATCATGCTTGGGTGAGCATCTACAAGATATTTAATTCAAGTTCTATTCATTTTGATATTTTTCCCTCAATTTCCCTTTCTTTAAGGCTAAATTGTTCCGTATACTGTATATTGAACAGTTGTCTTCCCTTTCATAGCCGCTGTCTGCTCAACGACCGCTCGCCAACTCAATCTGAAACCGTAGGTATTTTTTTAAGTTTTGTTTTCCTTTTTCGAGCATACATTTGTTTCCATAATGACACCAGTTTTTTTTTTTTTTTTTTAAGATGGAGAACCTAGAGGAAGCGGAGCCTTATGCCAGCTATGTTGAACGTGTCAACTCCATCTATAACACATGATGTGTTATAGATGGCATCTCTTGACATACGTTGTTGTGCATGACTTGCTGTATTTGATGTCTTAAATATGAGTTGAGAACATTAGAAGAGTAATACATATTGCATACATACCGGTCTGGATATATCCATTTCGATTAACCTTGTCTTCCTCCTCGTATTTCGTGTCCATAATTTGTAAAATCACTTCAAATGACTTCTACTGAGCTTATTTTACAAAGATTTCACCACATATAGCTATATTTTACGTTTTAAGACTTGCGCTGAATATTCAGGAAGTCTTGTTTTGGAGTTGATGATGATTCCTGACGTGACGTCACGGAAGGAACGGCCCTGACCAAGAATGCGACACACAATGCATTTTGGGTACTTTTTTAGTCTGAAAACTTAAATGACACTTTCCGAAATAAAAGATCACACAATAATCATAACAATAGTAATACAGTAAAGTCTCGTTATATCGATATCGGATATATCGTAAGTCCCGGTTATATCGATACTATTTCTATGCACGCACGGAGAAAATTACATGCAAACAGGGTCGGATATATCGATAGTCCCGGTTATATCGATATTTTTTCGGACTCCCTTGAATATCGATATAACGAGACTTTACTGTAAATGATCTTGTTTTCATTTAAACATTAAATTTGTAAATTGTACTGAAACGTGAAAGGACAACCGACACCCCCGGACAAGTTGTGTCCATAATTTGTAAAATCACTTCAAATGACTTCTACTGAGCTTATTTTACAAAGATTCCACCACATATAGCTATATTTTACGTTTTAAGACTTGCGCTGAATATTCAGGAAGTCTTGTTTTGGAGTTGATGATGATTCCTGACGTGACGTCACGGAAGGAACGGCCCTGACCAAGAAAGCGACACACAATGCATTTTGGGTACTTTTTTAGTCTGAAAACTTAAATGACACTTTCCGAAATAAAAGATCACACAATAATCATAACAATAGTAATAAATACATGTTTATTGCTAATTCGTGATCCAAAGCTTCTTCAGAATAATTCTAAACATTTTGTGTTAACATTCTGTGTGTAAAGGACAATCGACACCATTTTTTTTGTTTCCTAACTGACATCTGAAAAACGTTTTATAGTACGTAAAATACCCAAAATACGCAGGATGATATTTTTCGTCAAATGCAAATCACCAATAAAAATTTCAATTTGAAGTGATTTTACAAATTATGGACACAAGTTGTCCGGAGGTGTCGGTTGTCCTTTAAATATAATACAAAGGCATGTATGCAACTGAGCAAAAATATTTCCTTTTGAATGTTTAAACAATAGACGGGCATACACGGAAAAACGAATGTCATCAGGTTGTCGAGAAGAGTGATTGATATCCTCCACAGGTGTGAATGTCGGACCTCAATTCCGCGATGATAGAAATGCTGTGAGGCGACGCTCAAGTCATCAGTCGGCTGCAACAAGTACAAACACAAGTTTATACCGGATGATAAATAAAAAATAAAATAATAATAATAATAATAATAATAAAAATAAATAATGTTACTTGGAACAAAGCTACAGGTCAATGTATCAGTGCATTCAATTATATGACTTAATTGAAACCAGGCAGGAAGGTGATTGAGCACAAATTTCTCACTGCTTTCAAGGACAACCGACGCCTCCAGACAAGTTGTGTCTATAATTTGTAAAATCACTTCAAATGACTTCTACTGAGCGTATTTTACAAAGATTCCACCGCATATAGATATATTTTACGTTTTAAGACTGGCGTTGAATATTCAGGAAGTCTTGTTTTTCAGTTGGTGACGAGTCCGTACGTGACGTCACTGAAGGAACGGCCCTGACCGAGAAAGCGACACATAATGCATTTTGGGTACTTTGTTTGGTCTGAAAACTTCGTGTTGATGGCGAAATCAGAAGGAAAACATAAATAACGCGATGGTGAACAGTCCTCTGTTGCACCAAGACTACTATTTGATACTAGTTGACACAAATTCCCAGCAGACAAATCAGCCCATTTCCAACTGAGCTTGAGTGCCATCTTGTGCATTTTCCGGGATGCTACATTGGTGTCATTGACGGCTTGAATTGATCAAAAAGGACTTCTTTAATCGATTGCAAACATGTATGCTTTCCTCTTCAGAACTATTTGACTCATATTCATAACTGGATGAGTAACAAGAAAGCATCTTCTCCGAATCTGAACTCTCTGAAGCCATTGTTTTGTGTCTGGAGTATCCTGGCGTGACGTCACCAACAAGGGGGCGTTACCTTCTAAAACTCGCCATTTCCGAGGCCATTTTGAAGCAGTTTTGGGACTATGAATCATTTTTATTGGTGTTTTGCATTTGACTAAAAATATCAGACTTACGTGTTTTGGGTATTTTAGCTACTATAAAACGTTTTTCTGATGTCAGTTAGGAAACAAAAAAAAAAAACGTGTCGGTTGTCCTTTAAAGGTTTGGGGTTTGAATTCCGGCTCGGGCTTGTGTGGCTTTTCCGTCAAACATTTGAAAGAAACAAACATCCCGAGTCAAAATGGAATGTAAACTCGGGATGAATGATATTGAAGGGCCGCAAAAGAAACAACTGGATCAGCTCACACACCTTCTTTGCGCAGGAAGAACTTCCAGAGACAGAAGCAAAGGGCCAGCACCAGGAGAGCTGCCACTGTGGTCACCGAGATGAGGATGGCCAAGGCCGTCCCAACTATTAAGACATGATACACATTTCAGCCTGAGAAATCAACAGATGGCCTGAATCGGCTTTACGGGCCATAAGAACTGCAAAGGATTTATATTTCCACTCATTGTCAAGAAATTGATTTTAAAACCAGTTTTTGTTATTTCGTGTCTAAATGCTTTTAACTCTTTCATGCATTCTGTTAGCTGATAACGTTATAAGGGGTCCACTGGAGAAAACGCTCTACTGTAGCACCTTATTATGTGGTGAATGAGGAATGATCCCTCGAAATGGTGAAAGAAGAAGGCTACGTTCCTCGGCAAGTATTTAATGCAGATGAGACCGGCCTTTTTTGGAAAAAGATGCCTAACCGGGCTTTCATAACACAGGAAGAGAAGTCTGAACACCATTCCATCAAGCCACCAACGACCATCACAAAGGTAAATAAAATGACTTTATTATACAGTACAGTTTATTTCTTTAATTACAATGCCGTAGCACAGTTATGATACATAAAATAAGGTATATGTTGTATAGTTTTAAGATTTATTTAGTAGAAAAGTTGTTTTATGGGGACCTGGGAACGGATTATTCACATTCACCACATGCCTTACTATACATGGTCGTTTTTTTCAGCTAAAAACGCCTTACGATACATGGTTGTTTTTTTCGGCTAAAAACGCCTTACTATACATGGTCATTTTTTTGGGCCAAAAATGCCTTACTATACATGGTCGTTTTTTTCAGCGAAAAATGCCTTACTATACATGGTCGTTTTTTTCGGCTAAAAATGCCTTACTATATATGGTTGTTTTTTTCGGCTAAAAATGCCTTACTATACATGGTCGTTTTTTTCAGACAAAAATGCCTTACTATATATGGTTGTTTTTTTCGGCTAAAAATGCCTTACTATATATGGTCGTTTTTTTCGGCTAAAAATGCCTTACTATATATGGTTGTTTTTTTTCGGTTAAAAATGCCTTACTATACATGGTCGTTTTTTTCAGACAAAAATGTCATAATCTGGTTGGTGACCAACTGGTGGCGCTGTCGGTCCCGCCTGCACCTGCACAGGTGCCGGTCGTTTCCAATCAGTCACACTCAAATGGACACCTGGCACGACCATTCGGTGTCGGGTAATTGTTATATGTCATTGAATGCTGTTGGATGCAATTGTATGCATTGTGTGCAGTGCATGTGTTTGTTTAATCTTGGCGGACTTTTACTTTTGGTCTTCTTTTGCTACTTTGTATTTTTTCCATTCGGATGATTTTGATGTTTTACATTTTGTTCCTGCTGACTTTAATTTAATACAATTTGTCAAACAACCTCCTACTCACTCCTGCCTGCTTTTTGGGATCTGCACCCGCCATCACCACCTCGCAAATCGTGCCAAAAAAAGGCCTTACTATACATGGTCGTTTTTTTTGGGCGAAAAATGCCTTACTATACATGGTCGTTTTTTTCGGCTAAAAATGCCTTACTATATATGGTTGTTTTTTTCAGACAAAAATGCCTTACTATATATGGTTGTTTTTTTCGGCTAAAAATGCCTTACTATACATGGTCGTTTTTTTCAGACAAAAATGCCTTACTATATATGGTTGTTTTTTTCGGCTAAAAATGCCTTACTATATATGGTCGTTTTTTTCAGACAAAAATGCCTTACTATACATGGTCGTTTTTTTCGGCTAAAAATGCCTTACTATATATGGTTGTTTTTTTTCGGCTAAAAATGCCTTACTATACATGGTCGTTTTTTTCAGACAAAAATGCCTTACTATATATGGTTGTTTTTTTCGGCTAAAAATGCCTTACTATACATGGTCGTTTTTTTCGGCTAAAAATGCCTTACTATATATGGTTGTTTTTTTTCGGCTAAAAATGCCTTACTATACATGGTCGTTTTTTTCAGACAAAAAAGGCCTTACTATACATGGTCGTTTTTTTAGGCGAAAAATGCCTTACTATACATGGTCGTTTTTTTCGGCTAAAAATGCCTTCCTATACATGGTCGTTTTTTTCAGACAAAAATGCCTCACTATACATGGTCGGTTTTTTTAGGCGAAAAATGCCTTACTATACATGGTCGTTTTTTTTGTCGAAAAATGCCTTACTATATATGGTTGTTTTTTTTCGGCTAAAAATGCCTTACTATACATGGTCGTTTTTTTCAGACAAAAATGCCTTACTATACATGGTCGTTTTTTTCAGACAAAAATGCCTTACTATACATGGTCGTTTTTTTTCGGCGAAAAATGCGTTACTATACATGGTTGTTTTTTTCGGCTAAAAATGCCTTACTATACATGGTCGTTTTTTTCAGACAAAAATGCCTTACTATACATGGTCGGTTTTTTTAGGCGAAAAATGCCTTACTATACATGGTCGTTTTTTTCGGCTAAAAATGCCTTACTGTACATGGTCGTTTTTTTCGGCTAAAAAATGCCTTACTATACATGGTCGTTTTTTTTGTCGAAAAATGCCTTACTATACATGGTCGTTTTTTTCGGCTAAAAATGCTTTACTATACATGGTCGTTTTTTTTTGTCGAAAAATGCCTTACTATACATGGTGGTTTTTTTCGGCGAAAAATGCCTTACTATACATGGTGGTTTTTTCATAATAATAATAAAGGCTGAAATAGTTCCAAGTGGGGATACGTGGGATTGAACCCAGGACTTCACACAACCAAAGTACATGCTTAACCACTGAGCTATATCAACTTTTAACATGAACGGAAAGGCCCCGCCATACATGGTCGTTCGTTTTTTTCGGCCAAAAATGCCTTACTATACATGGTCGTTTTTTTCAGACAAAAATGCCTTACTATACATGGTCGTTTTTTTCGGCTAAAAATGCCTTACTACATGGTCGTTTTTTTCAGACAAAAATGCCTTACGATACATGGTCGTTTTTTTTTCGGCGAAAAATGCCTTACTATATATGGTCGTTTTTTTTCGGCTAAAAATGCCTTACTATACATGGTCGTTTTTTTCGGCTAAAAATGCCTTACTATATATGGTTGTTTTTTTCGGCTAAAAATGCCTTACTATATATGGTTGTTTTTTTCGGCTAAAAATGCCTTACTATACATGGTCATTTTTTTCAGACAAAAATGCCTTACTATACATGGTCGTTTTTTTCAGACAAAAATGCCTTACTATATATGGTCGTTTTTTTCGGCTAAAAATGCCTGACTATACATGGTCGTTTTTTTCGGACAAAAATGCCTTACTATACATGGTCGTTTTTTCGGCTAAAAATGCCTTACTATACATGGTCATTTTTTTCTGCTAAAAATGCCTTACTATACATGGTCATTTTTTTATACATGGTCGTTTTTTTCGACCAAAAAAAGCCTTACCATACATGGTCGTTTTTTTACGGCCAAAAATGCCTTCCTATACATGGTCGTTTTTTTTCAGACAAAAATGCCTTACTATACATGGTGGTTTTTTACGGCCAAAAACGCCTTACTATACATGGTCGTTTTTTGAGGCCAAAAAAGCCTTATTATACATGGTCGTTTTTTTCGGCTAAAAATGCCTTACGATACATGGTCGTTTTTTTCAGCCAAAAACGCCTTACTATACATGGTGGTTTTTTTAGGCCAAAAATGCCTTACTATACATGGTCGTTTTTTTAGGCCAAAAAAGCCTTACTATAAATGGTCGTTTTTTTCAGCCAAAAACGCCTTACTATACATGGTCGTTTTTTGAGGCCAAAAAAGCCTTATTATACATGGTTGTTTTTTTCGGCTAAAAATGCCTTACGATACATGGTCGTTTTTTTCTGCTAAAATGCCTTACTATACAAGGTCGTTTTTTACGGCCAAAAATGCCTTACTATAAATGGTCGTTTTTTCAGCCAAAAACGCCTTACTATCCATGGTGGTTTTTTTAGGCCAAAAAAGCCTTATTATACATGGTCGTTTTTTTCGGGTAAAAATGCCTTACTATACATGGTCGTTTTTCTTTGGCGAAAAATGCCTTACTATACATGGTGGTTTTTTTCGGCTAAAAATGCCTTACTATACATGGTCGTTTTTTTGGGCGAAAAATGCCTTACTATACATGGTCGTTTTTTTTTTCGGCTAAAATGCCTTACTATACATGGTCGTTTTTTTCGGCCAAAAATGCCTTACTATAAATGGTCGTTTTTTTTTTCGGCTAAAATGCCTTACTATACATGGTCGTTTTTTTCGGCCAAAAATGCCTTCCTATACATGGTCGTTTTTTTCAGACAAAAATGCCTTACTATACATGGTCGTTTTTTTCGGCTAAAAATGCCTTACTATACATGGTGGTCTTTTTCGGCCAAAAAAAGCCTTACTATACAAGGTCGTTTTTTACGGCCAAAAATGCCTTACTATAAATGGTCGTTTTTTTCAGCTAAAAACGCCTTACCATACATGGTCGTTTTTTTCAGCTAAAAATGCCTTACTATACATGGTCGTTTTTTTTCGGCCAAAAAAAGCCTTACTATACAAGGTCGTTTTTTACGGCCAAAAATGCCTTACTATAAATGGTCGTTTTTTCAGCTAAAAACGCCTTACCATACATGGTCGTTTTTTTCAGCTAAAAATGCCTTACTATACATGGTTGTTTTTTTCTGCTAAAAATGCCTTACTATACATGGTCGTTTTTTTCGGCGAAAAATGCCTTACTACACATGGTGGTTTTTTCATAAGAATAATAATAAAGGCTGAAATAGTTCCAAGTGGGGATACCTGGGATTGAACCCAGGACTTCACACAACCAAAGTACATGCTTAACCACTGAGCTATATCAACTTTTAACATGAACGGAAAGGCCCCGCCATACATGGTCGTTTGTTTTTTTCGGCCAAAAATGCCTTACTATACATGGTCGTTTTTTTCAGACAAAAATGCCTTAGTATACATGGTGGTCTTTTTCGGCCAAAAAAAGCCTTACTACACAAGGTCGTTTTTTACGGCCAAAAATGCCTTACTATAAATGGTCGTTTTTTCAGCTAAAAACGCCTTACCATACATGGTCGTTTTTTTCGGCTAAAAATGCGTTACTATAAATGGTCGTTTTTTCAGCTAAAAACGCCTTACCATACATGGTCGTTTTTTTCGGCTAAAAATGCCTTACTATACATGGTCGTTTTTTTCTGCTAAAAATGCCTTACTATACATGGTCGTTTTTCTTGTGCGAAAAATGCCTTACTATACATGGTCGTTTTTTTCGGCTAAAAATGCCTTACTATACATGGTCGTTTTTTTTGTCGAAAAATGCCTTACTATACATTGTCGTTTTTTTCGGCGAAAAATGCCTTACTATACATGGTGGTTTTTTCATAAGAATAATAAAGGCTGAAATAGTTCCAAGTGGGGATACCTGGGATTGAACCCAGGACTTCACACAACCAAAGTACATGCTTAACCACTGAGCTATATCAACTTTTAACATGAACGGAAAGGCCCCGCCATACATGGTCGTTTGTTTTTTTCGGCCAAAAATGCCTTACTATACATGGTCGTTTTTTTCAGACAAAAATGCCTTACTATACATGGTCGATTTTTTCGGACAAAAATGCCTTACTATACATGGTCGTTTTTTTTCGGCTAAAAATGCCTTAGTATACATGGTGGTCTTTTTCGGCCAAAAAAAGCCTTACTATACAAGGTCGTTTTTTACGGCCAAAAATGCCTTACTATAAATGGTCGTTTTTTCAGCTAAAAACGCCTTACCATACATGGTCGTTTTTTTCGGCTAAAAATGCCTTACTATAAATGGTCGTTTTTTCAGCTAAAAACGCCTTACCATACATGGTCGTTTTTTTCGGCTAAAAATGCCTTACTATACATGGTCGTTTTTTTCTGCTAAAAACGCCTTACCATACATGGTCGTTTTTTTCGGCTAAAAATGCCTTACTATAAATGGTCGTTTTTTCAGCTAAAAACGCCTTACCATACATGGTCGTTTTTTTCGGCTAAAAATGCCTTACTATACATGGTCGTTTTTTTCAGACAAAAATGCCTTACTATACATGGTCGTTTTTTTCGGACAAAAATGCCTTACTATACATGGTCGTTTTTTTTCGGCTAAAAATGCCTTAGTATACATGGTGGTCTTTTTCGGCCAAAAAAAGCCTTACTATACAAGGTCGTTTTTTACGGCCAAAAATGCCTTACTATAAATGGTCGTTTTTTCAGCTAAAAACGCCTTACCATACATTGTCGTTTTTTTCGGCTAAAAATGCCTTACTATAAATGGTCGTTTTTTCAGCTAAAAACGCCTTACCATACATGGTCGTTTTTTTCGGCTAAAAATGCCTTACTATACATGGTCGTTTTTTTCTGCTAAAAATGCCTTACTATACATGGTCGTTTTTCTTGTGCGAAAAATGCCTTACTATACATGGTCGTTTTTTTCGGCTAAAAATGCCTTACTATACATGGTGGTTTTTTCATAAGAATAATAAAGGCTGAAATAGTTCCAAGTGGGGATACCTGGGATTGAACCCAGGACTTCACACAACCACAGTACATGCTTAACCACTGAGCTATATCAACTTTTAACATGAACGGAAAGGCCCCGCCATACATGGTCGTTCGTTTTTTTCGGCCAAAAATGCCTTACTATACATGGTCGTTTTTTTTCAGACAAAAATGCCTTACTATACATGGTCGTTTTTTTCGGCCGAAAATGCCTTACTATAAATGGTCGGTTTTTTTTTTGGCTAAAATGCCTTACTATGCATGGTCGTTTTTTTTTCGGGGAAAAATGCCTTACTATACATGGTCTTTATTTTCGGCCAAAAATGCCTTACCATACATGGTCGTTTTTTTACGGCCAAAAATGCCTTCCTATACATGGTCGTTTTTTTTCAGACAAAAATGCCTTACTATACATGGTTGTTTTTTTTCGGGGAAAAATGCCTTACTATACATGGTTGTTTTTTTCAGCCAAAAATGCCTTACTATACATGGTCGTTTTTTTCGGCTAAAAATGCCTTACTATACATGGTCGTTTTTTTCGGCTAAAAATGCCTTACTATACATGGTCGTGTTTTTCGGCCAAAAATGCCTTACTATACATGGTCTTTATTTTCGGCTAAAAATGCCTTACTATATACATGGTCGTTTTTTTTTTTTTTCAGCCAAAAACGCTTTACTATACATGGTCAATTTTTTTCAGCTAAAAACGGCTTACTATACATGGTCGTTTTTTTCGGCCAAAAATGCCTTACTATACATGGTCGTTTTTTTCGGCTAAAAATGCCTTACTATTTTATATATATACTACTTACATTTTCAATACACACCACCACGGCTGGCGGAGTGATCTTCGGCGGAAGCATACGACCGAACAGCACCAGAGGTTAAGTTACCAACAGTCGTTATGGAAGGTGACTCTCCTTCCATAAGCCATCAACGACCATCAAAAAGGTAAATAAAACTTTATTTTACAGCACACTTTATTTCTTTCATTACAGTCCTCATGTAATGTGCCTCTCTTTCCAAACAGCAATTCCGTTTGACCTTCGACCTCCAACGCCATTCCATCAATGACCATCAAAAATGTAAATAAAGTGACTTTATGATACAATGCAGTGTATTTCTTTCATTACAATACAATAGCACATTTATTATACATAGAATAAGGTATGTTGTGTGTAGTTTTAAGGCTTATTTAGTTGAAAAGTATATTTTATGGAAACTCGGGAACGGATTATTGCCATTTTAATGGTTTCCTATGGGATTTTTTTTTTTTGAGATACACACTCTGTCTGGGAACCAATTAAGTTCGTAAGTTGAGGTCTCACTGTATTTCATAAAATATATGCTTAATAAAGATATGTCCTTGTACAATTAGAGAGTATACTACACATGTTATGACAAAAATGTTCGTATGTACCATTGTCCGTAATGTTCATTATGGAATGTGACTCCTTCCAAACAGCAATTCTCTCCGACCTGCCACCCCATTCCATCAAGCCATCAACGACCATCACAAAGGTAAATAAAACGACTTTATTATACAGTGCAGTCTATTTCTTTCATTACAATACAATAGCACATTTATTATACATAGAATAAGGTATATTGTTTGTAGTTTTCAGGCTTATTTAGTTGAAAATTATAGTTTATAGAGACCCTGGAACGGATTATTCCCATTTTAATGGTTTCCTATGTGATTTTTTTTTTGAGATACAACCTTTTCACCTTACACACTCTGTCTGGGAACCAATAAAGTTCGTAAGTTGAGGTCTCACTGTATATTGTTTGTAGTTTTAAGGCTTATTTAGTTGAAAATTATATTTTATAGAGACCTGGGAACGGATTATTCTCATTTTAATTGTTTCCTATGGGAAATTATTTTTTGGGATACACACTTTTCGCCTTACCCACTCCGCCTGGGAACCAATTAAGTTCGTAAGCCAACGTCCCACTGTATTTGCCTTTTAAATGTCAGCCTTGACGAAGCACTTTTTCAAATAGCATGATATAAACAAGGTGGAATTGCTTCATGGATTGAGCGTTTTTTACCGTCTTTCATGAGTTAGAGTCAAAATATTTCCAAGTGGCTCTTGCGTCTTTCTACTTTTCTGTATGTCACCCCAAATCCCGCCCGTGTGAAGATGAGGAGATGAAATATGACAAAAATGATAGACACAATGTATATTTTTAGCAGGAGACAATTTTACACTGACTTTTGGTATTCATGGCCACGGCGATGGGAGCCTCCAGGCCCTTATGATGCACCAGACATTTGACGGACACGTCTTTCAGAAGGCCGGAACGCACAGTCAGGGTGCTGATGACCAGCGTGGTGCCGTCATCCTGAGGCAGCAGCGTCGCGACGGGTGGCCCAACGGTGCGGTTGTCTTGCTCCACGTTCCAAACAATCTCCACGGGGGGCCGCGATACGGCGCTGCAGTTGGCTTCGATCACGCCGGCCGATGTGCTTTTATAGCTCACCTGTGGTTTGGGCAGTGCTGGTAAAAACATAAAGATGGATGGACAACATGTTACAGTTCAAGGAAGATTTTGGTAGGTAGGTAAAGGATGGATAGATAGATAGGTAGATAGGTAGGTAGGGATAGATAGGTAGGTAGGTAGGTAGGTAGAGATAGATAGATAGATAGATAGATAGATAGATAGATAGATAGATAGATAGATAGATAGATAGATAGATAGATAGATAGATAGATAGATAGATAGATCGGTAGGTAGATAGGTAGGTAGAGATATAGATAGATAGATAGATAGATAGATAGATAGATAGATAGATAGATAGATAGATAGATAGATAGATAGATAGATAGATAGATAGATAGATAGATAGATAGATAGATAGATCGGTTGGTCGGTCGGTAGGTAGATAGGTAGGTAGGTAGAGATAGATAGAGATAGGTAGGTAGCTAGGTAGGTAGAGATAGATAGATAGATAGATAGATAGATAGATAGATAGATAGATAGATAGGTAGGTAGGTAGGTAGGTAGGTAGGTAGGTAGGTAGGTAGGTAGGTAGATAGATAGATAGATAGATAGATAGATAGATAGATAGATAGATAGATAGATAGATAGATAGATAGATAGATAGATAGATAGATAGATAGATAGATAGATAGATAGATAGATAGATATAGAAATAGATAGGTAGGTAGCTAGGTAGAGATAGATATAGATAGTTAGCTAGGTAGGTAGAGATAGATAGATAGATAGATAGATAGATAGATAGATAGATAGATAGATAGATAGATAGATAGATAGATAGATAGATAGATAGATAGATAGATAGATAGATAGATAGATAGATAGATAGATTTTTTTTAGGGGGGGAGGTCATTATTTTAAATGTATTCATGTGCTATAGATTGAACAAAGCACATTTAGATTTGTGAATTCCAGAAAATCCATTAGCGCATCTCTGTCTGGTTTCAATTTGCTGTTCTGAAGAGGAATGGTCGAATGGAACATTTGTATTGGCAGCAACATATTATTTGGATATTGTACTTTTAGAAGCTGGCAAAGATTTTACTGAAAACTTCACCTCAGCCTTTATAATGGTCTGATCAGTGCTCCCACATTTGTGTGCGGATCTGTGTGTGTGTGTGTGTGTGTGTGTGTGTGTGTGTGTGTGTGTGTGTGTGTGTGTGTGTGTGTGTGTGTGTGTGTGTGTGTGTGTGTGTGTGTGTGTGTGTGTGTGTGTGTGTGCGTGTGTCGTCTTGTGAGGACCACTACCATTTAAAACCATACGTAGTGAGGACATTTTTGACAAGTGAGGACCTTTTGGCCGGTCCTCACAAGTTTTTCATTTTAAAGGCCTCTAGAGGGTCTATATATGCATCTGTTAAAGTTTCAGAAAAGTCCTCACAGATTCACCCAACATGATTTTTTTGATGTGTATTTTCATTTCACTTGGATACACACACTTTTTACTCAATGTGTGTGTGTGTGTGTGTGTGTGTGTGTGTGTGTGTGTGTGTGTGTGTGTGTGTGTGTGTGTGTGTGTGTGTGTGTGTGTGTGTGTGTGTGTGTGTGTGTGTGTGTGTGTGTGTGTGTGTGTGTGTGTGTGTGTGTGTGTGTGTGTGTGTGCATGGTTAATGAGAGGAAAAAATTCATACCACAAAAAGTCAAATGATATTTTAACCAAATTCACGACAGGGGTGAGGACTGTGAATGTACCCATTCAGAAACCTCCCTTCTGCTGTTATTTCAGTTTCATGTCCACTTTTTATTGCTTTGTTTTTAAAGAAGTTGAAGTGGGAAATGGGGTGACATTTAGTGTTCAAATGTACCACGAGTTCTTCTCTAAACTTCTCAGCATCGGTGGGCCTCACTCCTTATCAGGAGTTATCCGGACCTCACAAAACCATTGAAACAGGAATACGTGTGTTTGTATTTGTATGACTAGTCTTGTGAGGACCACTCACATTTTATGCCATACACAGTGAGGTCATTTTTGACAAGTGAGGACCTTTTGACCGGTCCTCACAAGTTTTTTTTTTATTCTAAATGCTTCTAGAGGGTCTATATATGCATCTGCTAAAGTTTCAGAAAGGCCTATAACAGCATGAAACTTTTAAATATGATAACTTTTTATTCTGTCTAATCTCTACCAGTGTTCTACATACTTAACCAATAAAGATGATTCTGATAAGCTATGTATGTAACGGGCAGCATGCATCGGATGAAGTCTCACATTCTCTCCAGTGTAGCAGCACTTGAAGGGATGGAGGGTGTCATGGAGGAAAACAATCCCAATGCTAATAGTTCTGGATAAATACAAACACCAACTGTATTGTACTGTAGTGTTTCGAACAAAAGCACCTGTGTTGATGGAGGTTGAGAGCGAGGGAGTGGGAACCGAAGAGCCAAGCAGAGACAAAGCACACAGGCTGGCCACTGTGTGCTGACAAACACTGACAACAGTCATGAATCAGAAGCAACTCACACCATTTAGTGCGCAGAGCTCTGATTCTTTGCAAAATGAGCCAGGAAGACAAGATCAACATTCCAGCATCAAATCCCAGGCATGCTACTGTGTGGTCAAAGGAGAGGAAGCTTTTGTTGGTATTTTCTCTGGGTACTCAGGTTCATTCTCACATTAAAGGACAACCTTTTGAAACTCGACATTTCCGAGGTCATTTTGAAGTAGTATTGGGACACTTTAACTCATTTTTATTGGTGTTTTGCATTTGACTAAAAATATCAGCCTGCGTGTTTTGGGTATTTTAGATGCGATAATACGTTTTTCTGATGCCAGTTAGGAAACGAAAAAATGGTGTCGGTTGTCCTTTCAATAACAAAAAAAAAACACATTTTAGCGTGATTTTACAACTTGAGTTTAGCGTGCGTGTTATTTTCTATATTAGTGTCGTCTAAATATGCTGTCGTAACATGCGAGACAAAGATAAAATGAACATTACAAATCCTACCGTTAGCTTAGCTGCTACGCGAATGTTAGCATTTGTGTATTTTATTTATTTCTTTTTATTCTCTACGTGTGGTGAAAGGCTTAGCAATAAAATGCTCTTCAAATAGACAAACGTGACGTGACTATTGTGCCTTGGGGTTAACGTGAAATGTTCACTTTGGTTCAAAAAACGGTGAAATCGTGATTTAGCGGCATGCTCACCATACGTGGAAAGGCACACAGTGGAGCTCTTGGGCCCGTCCGCATGCGTGTTGTACAGACAGGTGTAGCAACCCTCGTCCTGGATGGCAACAGGTTGGATGGTGAGCGTGCTGTCCGACAGGGAAGCGCTGAGCCACATCCTGCCTTGGTAAACGGCATCGACCATGGGGTCGCTCCTTTTGGCGTAGGAGGCCACGTCCGAGGAGGGTCCACCCGGCGTCGAGGCGTACCGCCAGCTAACCTGTTGCACCTTCTCGGGCAGGCCGTAAGAGCATGACAGCGATGCCTTTTTCCCACTCACGGCTGTCTTGTTGCTGTCTGCTGTCACCGATGCTGCAAGGGGAACATGTGGAAGGAGGGTGGACAATCAGTAGCGTGCAAAGACTTCCATGCTGGCCTAAAAATAGCTGAATCACGGACTTGTGTTCATTATATTTTTCCACAAATATTATAAATTCTTATTAAAATAACTCCAAATTGACTTTCAGCTTCTTTTCTTTACTTTTCATCTGTTTCGCTGCTTTTCGATGAGTGTTTTCGTATTTAAAGGACAACCGACATCACTTTTTTGTTTCCTAACTGACATCAGAAAAACGTTTTATAGCATCTAAAATACCCAAATCACGCAGTATGATATTTTTAGTCAATTGAAAAACACCAATAAAAATGACTTAAAGCGTGCTGAAACTGCAAAAAAATGAAACTGGGCGTGGCCAGTTTCAGAAGGTCCCGCCCACTTGTTCGTGGCGTCACCCCAAGACGTCTTACCTTGCTGGAGAATCAAAACAATGGCTTCAGATTCGGAGAATATGCTTTGTAATTACTCATCCAGTTATAAATATGATTCAAATAGTTCTGAAGAGGAAAGCATACATGTTTGCAATCGATTAAAGAATTTATTCTTTAATCTGGGTCGGGAAATGTAGCACCAAAAAGAGGCAGAAGAGGGCGACAAAGCTCCATGTAAGGAATTAATCAGCCTGTGGAAACGGGCAACAAAGCTCCATGTAAGGAATTAATCAGCCTGTGGAAACGGGCTGATTAATTCCTTACATGGAGCTTTGTCGCACTCTTCTGCCTCTTTTTGGTGCAACATGACGTTTTCAGACCAAACAAGTACAGCAAAATATATTGACGTGATGTGATGGAAGGACTGCTACAATGTGTCCTTTTTTCGGTCAGGGGCGTTCCTTCAGTGACGTCACGTACGGACTCGTCACCAGCTCAAAAACAAGACTTCCGGAATATTCAGCGCGAGTCTTAAAACGTAAAATCTAGCTATATGCGGTGGAATCTTTGTAAAATACGCTCAGTATAAGTCATTTGAAGCCATTTTTCAGCCAGTTTTGTGCAGTGGTTGGGGGGCACCCTGAACTGGTTGCCAGCCAATCTCAAGGCACACGGAAACAAACAACTTTTCGCTCTCACACTAGGGACAATTTGGAATGTTCAATCAGCCTGCAAGGGATGTTTTTGGAATGTGGGAGGATATCAGAATACCCACAGAAAAGCCGAAAATGGTTTGCAAACACCTTGAAAGTCGACTCGTTTCAGGGAACAAAGCCATCTGTAAAATATCAATTGCACAACACAGATTGGATCACATGTTGCTATCCCGCTTTTGTTATTTTGCCACCGCCCTGACCCCTTGCACCCCTGTAACATGACTAGTTATTTATTTCCCCCAATCTTTGATTTATTTTGACGTGTATGCCCTCGGCACCCGTGCTCCTAGGACCTAATCTGCCCGGAGCGGTTACAGTGCAAATATTTTGAAAATATGTGTCCAAAACAGAAAGCAAACAAAGCGCAGCTGTTTCTGCTTAAGTGTGGTGAGCCCACTTCTCTCTTTTATGAAAATACCTGGCTGGGCCTCATCATGCTTATCCGGCGCACGGAATGAAGAACATTCTCATCTGGAAGCCACTCAGAGCTCGGATATACGTGTTATATTATCCGTTTATGATATGGCTACAAATAGCTATTAAAGGACAACCGACGCCTCCGGACAAGTTGTGTCCATAATTTGTAAAATCACTTCAAATGACTTCTACTGAGCGTATTTTACAAAGATTCCACCGCATACAGCTATATTTTACGTTTTAAGACTCGCGCTGAATACTCCGGAAGTCTTGTTTTTGAGTTGGTGACGATTCCTGACATCACGCCACGGAAGGAACGCCCCTGACCGAGAAAGAACACACTGTAGCAGTCCTTTCATTACGTCAATGCATTTTGCGGTACTTTGTTTGGTCTGAAAACTTCGTGTTGATGGCGAAATTAGAAGGAAAACATATAAATAACGCGATGGTGAATCGTGTGTTGCACCGAACATTGCTATTCGCTGACAAAAATTCCCAGGAGACAAATCAGCCCATTTCAACGGAGCTTTGTCGCCATCTTCTGCATTTTTTGGGTGCTACATTTCTCTCCAGATGCCTCAAAATGACACGGAAGGAGTTCTTTAATCGATTGCAAACATTTATGCTTTCCTCTTCAGAACTATTTGAATCATATTCATAACTGGATGAGTAACAAGAAAGCATCTTCTCCGAATCTGAAGCCATTGTTTTGATTCTCGAGCAAGGCAAGACGTATTGGCGTGACAACACGAACAAGGGGACGGGACCTTCTGAAACTGGCCACTTCCGGGTTCAATTTGAAGTAGTTTTTAGACACTTTACGTCATTTTTATGAAGGGAAGTCTTGTTTTTGAGTTGGTGACAAGTCCTCACCCTACGTCACTGAAGGAACGCCCCTCACCGAGAAAGGACATACCTTGCATTACCTCATTGCATTTTGCAGTACTTTGGTTGGTCTGAAAACGTCGTGTTGATCCATGTTGATGGCGAAATTAGAAGGAAAACACATAAATAACACGATGGTGAATCGTTGTGTGTTGCACCAAGACTACTATTTGATACTAGTTGACACAAATTCCCACCAGACAAATCAGCCCATTGGACAAAAGTCTTGGGCGCCATCTTGTGCATTTTCTGGGACGCTACATTGGAGTCCAGACGCCTCAAAATGATACGGAAGGACTTCTTTAATCGATTGCAAACATTTATGCTTTCCTCTTCAGAACTATTTGAATCATATTCATAACTGGATGAGTAACAAGAAAGCATATTCTCCAAATCTGAAGCCATTGTTTTGATTCTCGAGCAAGGCAAGACGTCACGAACAAGGGGGCGGGACCTTCTGAGATCATTTTGAAGTAGTTTTGGGACACTTTAAGGCGTTTTTATTGGTGTTTTGCATTTGATTAAAAATATCATACTGCGTGTTTTGGGTATTTTAGATGCTATAAAACGTTTTTCCGATGTCAGTTAGGAAACAAAAAAGTGGTGTCGGTTGTCCTTTCAGCAACGTACGACAGTCTCTTTTGATATGAACAACAAACGTCTGTGTAAGCTCTCAGTCGGACAGGAGTGGTCCATCGATGAAAAGGTTTCTTCAGCAGCCGTCATCTGTACTCCTTTCAAGGTGTCGGACGTTTCGCTTCTTATCCAAGAAACTTCGTCAGCAAACTAAAGTCTTACTGGTAGTTTCGGCCCTATATATAGATATTCCTACTGTCCAGACGTGGCGGTGCCGGACTCCGCTGTGATAAGAAGCGAAACGTCCGATACCTTCAAAGTTGTCCAGATGACGGCTGAAGAAACTTTTTCATTGATGAACAACCAACAAAATCCAAAACGCCTATGCAAAAAAACAAAAACGGCTTACTCACCAGTGACGATCAGGCAGGTACGTCCTTGTTTCGCATGACCTTGGACCGTGTTAAAGATGCACGTGTAGCATCCTTCGTCCCTGAAACTGACTCTTTGGATGGTGACGGACGAAGTGTCTTTTGAAGAAGGGGTCAGTTCCACGTGTTGCTGCCCGCTCACGCTGTCCTTATTGCCCGGCTGGTAGCTAAGTAGCGTTTGGTTATTCACGTCCAGCCACCACACCTGACGCACAGCATCGCCTCTGTCCTTTGTGAAGGCGCACGTCAAAGTGAACGGCTTGCCCACGCCGGCGTGCACTCGTTCCGGGGTCGTGACCTTACCTTGGACACATATGATATCATTTATGTGTACATCTCAATAAATGAGATGATTGTGAGAAAACTAGATGTAGGCTGTATTTTTTTAGATACATTTCTGATGATTTTATTTGGCAGAAAACCAAAACCCCAAATTCACCTCAATAAATAACCACAAATGACGTAAAAAAAGTACTACAGTGATACCTTGGCTTACAAACATAATTGGTTCCCAGACAGAGTGTGTAAGGCGAAAAGTGTGTATCCCAAAAATTAATTTCCCATAGGAAACCATTGAAATGAGAATAATCCGTTCCCAGGTCCCCATAAAACCTAATTTTCTTTCTACTTTCTAATTTTCTAAGCCTTAAAACAACACAAAATATACCTTATTTTATGTATGATAAATGTGCTATGGTATTATAATTAAAGAAATAAACTGTACTTTTTTAGGTACATTTCTGATGATTTTATTTGGCAGAAAACCAAAACCCCAAATTCACCATCTCAATAAATAACCACAAATGACGTAAAAAAAGTACTACAGTGATACCTTGGCTTACAAACATAATTGGTTCCCAGACAGAGTGTGTAAGGCGAAAAGTGTGTATCCCAAAAATTAATTTCCCATAGAAAACCATTGAAATGAGAATAATCCGTTCCCAGGTCCCCATAAAACCTAATTTTCTTTCTACTTTCTAATTTTCTAAGCCTTAAAACAACACAAAATATACCTTATTTTATGTATGATAAATGTGCTATGGTATTATAATTAAAGAAATAAACTGTACTTTTTTAGATACATTTCTGATGATTTTATTTGGCAGAAAACCAAAACCCCAAATTTACCATCTCAATAAATAACCACAAATGACGTAAAAAAGTACTACAGTGATACCTTGGCTTACAAACGTAATTGGTTCCCAGGCGAAAAGTGTGTATCACAAAAAATAATTTCCCATAGGAAACCATTGAAATGAGAATAATCCGTTCCCAGGTCCCCATAAAACATAATTTTCTTTCTACTTTCTAATTTTCTAAGTCACACAAAATATACCCTATTTATGTATCATAAATGTGCTATGGTATTATAATTAAAGAAATAAACTGTATTGTATAATCTTTCTTCTTTTCCTTTCGGCTTTTCCCTTCAAGGGGTCGCCACAGCAAACAGTGTCCTCAATCTTTAGAGGTTTGATCCGCATGTTTGTTTTGGCCAAGCTTTTACGTGGGATGCCCTTCCTGACACAACTCTCTGTATTTATCCGGGCTTGGGACCGGCACAAGAAGACAGTATAATAAAGTTGTTTTATTTACCTTTGTGATGGTCATTGATGGCTTGATGGAATGGAGTGGCCGGTTTCATCAGCATTAAACACTTGATGAGGAACGTAGCCTTCTTCTTTCACCATCTTGAGGAATGATCCCTTGTAGGTGCTTTCTCTGCGATAATTTTATCTAGTTCCTCATCAATTGTGATCTGTTTAGCTGGGTTGATAGCTTTTTGCATCAAGTGTAGAGATGGCTTGTGCGGGTGGTTTGTGGAGCCTGATTGATGGGAATTTTAACCTTGCAGTCTACATTCTGCCTTTCAACTATCAAAGTTGAAACAAGTCCAGATTTCACTGTTGTCTATCCATTTTGTCACTCTGTCTCTGTTGTCTGCATAGCTCTTCAATGTTTAAACCACCTCCCTCACTGCTGCGTTCTTGACCAATCACACGGCTTTAACTTGCCCAAGAACGGCTTCACTCTCTCTCGCTATCTGTAAACCCCCCCACACACACACTGCTGCGTTCTTGCCCAATCCCGTGGCTTTAACCGAAGAATGGGAGCGGGGAATAGAAGACAAAAACAGTCTGCTGCCATTTTGTTGTTAGAAGAACGGGCTCGTTCGCAAATGACACATCACTCATTCAGGAAGCTCCGTGTGTATCCCGAAAAAAGTTCGTATGCCGAGGTAAAATTTTCATAAATTTGATGTTTGTAAACCGAAAAGTTCGTAAGCCAGGTATCACTGTATTTTTAAATAACTTCCTAAATACTGTATTCTCATTTTATTAATTTGTATACAGCAAAAAGCATGTTCATGAATGACTATTGATAACATTGTCTCCAGGGGCTTTTTCTTTTTAATGATTTCTCTACTTGATTCACTTTAAAATACTGCAAATCACATAAGGATAAATCACTAGCAAGCTAAATCTATTCAACGTCCATTTGGTCCTCAAAATGAATGATGTATTGAAATGGATGCACCTCCCATTTTGAAAAGTGTGAATGTGAATTTCGCTGAAATATTTACCCTGGAGTTTTGTCACCAGCAGAAGTAGCAAACACACATGTAGACCTTTCCTACAGGAGGCCCGGATCATCATCATCACCATCATCATCTTTGCTCATTTAACAGAGAAGATGAAGATCTGAAAAAGAAAAAAAAACTGCTGTAGAATTCAAACCAGTCATTGTGCCATACATACGCCAACTCTGCCAACGGAAGTGACCATTTAAAGGACAACCGACACCATTTTCTTGTTTCCTAACTGATATCAGAACGTTTTATAGCATCTAAAATACCCAAAACACGCAGGCTGATATTAGTCTGATTTCAGGCTGATTTTAGTCGAATACAAAACACCAATAAAAATGACTTAAAATGTCCCAAAACTACTTCAAAAAGACCCCTGAAATGGCGAGTTTCAGAAGGTCCCGCCCCCATTTTCGTGACGTCACGCCAAGACATCTAGCCTTGCTCGAGAATCAAAACAATGGCTTCAGATTCGTAGAATATGCTTTCTTGTTAATCATCCACTTTTGAATATGATTCAAATAGTTCTGAAGAGGAAAGCATACATGTTTGCAATCGATTAAAGAATATATTCCATGCCATTTTGAGGCAACATTGGGGGGGAAATCGATCACCAGAAAAGAGGCACACAATGGCGACCTCCTGTGGCCACCTCCGTTTCCACAGGCTGATAAATTCCTTATATGGAGCTTGGACGCCCTCTTCTGGCGGCTTTTGGGTGCAACACGGTTTTCAGACCAAACATGTACAGCAAAATACATTGACATGATGGAAGGACTGCTACAATGTGTCTTTTTTTTCGGTTAGGAGCATTCCTTTAGTGACGTCACATACAGACTCATCACCAATTCAAAAACAAGACTTCCTAAATATTCAGAGCGACTCTTAAAACGTAAAATATAGCTATATGCGTTGGAATCGTTGTAAACTATGGCCAGTAGAAGTCATTTGAAGTGATTTTACAAAATATGGACACAACTTGTCCGGAGGCGTCGGTTGTCCTGTACGCATTTAATCAATCACATTTCAACCATCATTTGTTACCAGGTCAGATGTAGATATCTGATATCACTTTTCTGCAGGCTCGGCAGCATAAAAATCAATGGCGATTTAACAGTTGCTTTAAGCCAGTGGTGTCAAGTGGTATTTGTCGCGGGCCACATCCTAGTTATGGTTATGAATTTTAGGGAAACCATAAAAATGTTTCATCATCTTCACATATTATACAGTATACACAGCACACAAAAAATAATGAATAACTCGTTTTCAAATTTGAAGTAAAAAATAATATTTTTTTTGTGGTTTACAGGGGGCAATTTCAAATTTTGGTTAGGACTTTAACAAGCATTATGGAATTTCAAAAGTTAGATTTGCTTTCGCGGGCCGAATAAAATGATGTACTTGATATTGACACTGGTGCTTTAAGCAATCAGAGTTCGAGTTAGCCACCCAAACAAAGCCTGCTCGAAGACACTGGCAATGTCAGTTTTCGCAAATTATGATTGGCTAGTCACATGATCACTAGTATCACAAGTCGCTAGTGATAGGTGCATACTGGCCAGAGCTAGCACACTGTATTTGTAGCGAGCTGCATAAGCAAATGCATTTTTTTCTGTTGATTTAATCGCGGTTTTGTCAACCCATAATGGCTGAGGGAGGTGAAGAAATGGATTTGGTTGCACATAGACTGTTGAAGCCATTTTCAAGAAAGACCTTTCCAGAATAAACGGACGTCATTAAGAAAGATTGGAAAGCTCAGAAGCTAGCAAAAATAGCAAATAATATTGCAATATTATCAGGATATTATGAATCCACATTTTCCGAGTAAAAATTCAAACAGTTTAATACATATATTTCTTACATTTCTTCAAATCACACCACACTCGCAGCTGTGGAGTGATTCAGACATAGCACTACTGAAGGCCTAGGGTCGACACGCGCGGCCAGATCTGAATTAGATATCATTGAAATGTCAAATGAAGAGTTTGGGAAGTAGAAATGCTGTTCATTGAGAGTTTGTATGGCATACAATTTATATTAGGTGATAGTCTGAATATATTTAGCACTGTCTTAATAGTGCAAATTTATCCATTGTGGGATAAGTAAAGGCTTTCGTATTACAGTGAAACCTCAACTTACAAACTTTTTGTCTTACAAACATCAAATTTCTGAAAATTAAACCTTATAATAAGCACTATTTTCATAATACACACCCACCACGGCTGGCGGAGTGATCTTCGTCGGAAGCACACGACCGAACAGCACCAGAGGTTAAGTTACCAACAGTCCTTATGGAAGGTGACTCTCCTTCCATAAGCCATCAACGACCATCAAAAAGGTAAATACAACTTTATTTTACAGCACAGTCTATTTCTTTAATTACAGTCCTCATGTAATGCGCCTCTCTTTCCAAACAGCAATTCCCTTTGACCTTCGACCTCCAACGCCATTCCATCAAGCCGTAAATGACCATCACAAATGTAAATAAAGTGACTTTATGCTACAATGCAGTATATTTCTTTCATTACAATACAATAGCACATTTATTATACATAGAATAAGGTATGCTGTGTGTAGTTTTAAGGCTTATTTAGTTGAAAAGTATATTTTATGGAAACCCGGGAACGGATTATTCCAATTTTAATGGTTTCCTATGGGAATTTTTTTTTTTTAGATACACACTTTTCGCCTTACACACTGTCTGGGAACCAAATAAGTTCGTAAATTGAGGTCTCACTGTATTAAGACTTACTTATTAAAAAAGGACAAACTTCCATTGGAATAAACCACATTGACAAGAACAAAAAGCTTATAATACAGTAACATTTTTGTTGAAAAAGCCTCTCACAGGTCCCTAAAAAGCTACACAAAATATCACAATACCTTATTTTCCAGTGTAGAAGGCGCATCGGAAGTATAAGGCGCACTCTCCAATGAAAGCTGTACTGTATTTTCAAACCTTTTCCATATATAAGGCGCAACGGACTATAAAGTGCACCTTCAATGGAAGAAAAATGTTTTCCAAATATAACATATAGAATGGACGTGTCAGGAGTAATTATAAAACAAGACAACTGACCTCTCCTTGTGTCGAAATGATACTTGCGGATGCTCTACCTCAGCAACATGTCTAATGGAAGGAACATCGACTTCTGAACAACCTGCAAAGAACAACCAAGAGGCTTTTGCCTCGGAGTGAGTGAGAGGTGAAGCTCTGGGATTGCAATGGAGGGCCGACACAGAGGGGAGGCGTGAGATGGGGGCAGGGGGATGGGAGCCACTTGGTATCGTTGGGTTGGATTCACAGCGCCCTCTTGTGAGTAAGGCTCTCTCTCACTGCCTCGCCCTATTTCCCTCCCTCTCTTTCTCCATCCACCTTCCCTCTCTCTCTCTCTCTCTCTCTCTCTCTCTCTCTCTCTCTCTCTCTCTCTCTCTCTCTCTCTCTCTCTCTCACTCGCTCTCTGATAGAGAATAGACAGAAAAATAAGTTATCATATTTAAAAGTAGCATGCTTAGTTGGCCGCCGAACATGAGGCCCACAATGTAAGCACAGAAACCTGGGGTCAATCTGAGGTGAACAGACACAGCCTGTTAACCCCAATTTACAAACGAGATACAGTAAAGTCTCGTTATATCGATATCGGATATATCGATAGTCCCGGTTATATCGATACTATTTCTATGCACGCACGGAGAAAATTACATGCAAACAGGGTCTGATATATCGATAGTCCCGGTTATATCGATATTTTTTCGGACTCCCTTGAATATCGATATAACGAGACTTTACTGTACATGCTTTATAAAGATATGTCATTGTACAACTAGAGAGAATACTACATATGATATGACAAAAATGTTCGTATGTACAGTGAGACCTCAACTTCCGAACTTAATTGGTTCCCAGACAGAGTGTGTAAGGTGAAAAGTGTGTATCTCAAAAATAATTTTCCCATAGGAAACCATTAAAATGGAAATAATCCGTTCCCGGGTTTCCATAAAATATACTTTTCAACTAAATAAGCCTTAAAACTACACAACATACCTTATTCTATGTACAATAAATGTGCTATTTTATTGTAATGAAAGAAATACACTGCATTGTATCATAGTCACTTTATTTACATTTGTGATGGTCATTGATGGAATGGCGTTGGAGTTCGAAGGTCAAACGGAATTGATGTTTGGAAAGAGAGGCACATTACAGGACTGTAATTAAAGAAATAAACTGTGCTTTAAAATAAAGTTTTATTGACCTTTTTGATGGTCGTTGATGGCTTATGGAAGGACCTTCCATAAGGACTGTTGGTAACTTAACCTCTGGTGCTGTTCGGTCGTGTGCTTCCGCCGAAGATCACTCCGCCAGCCATGGTGGGTGTGTATTATGAAAATAGTGCTTATTATAAGGTTTCATTTTCAGAAATGTGAAGTGTGTAAGACGAAAAGTTTGTAAGATAAGGTGTTTGTAAGTTGAGGTCTCACTGTACCATTGTCCGTAACTCGAATGTTCATAAGTTGGGGAGCGTCCGTAGTCATACAATATTTTTAAAGACAAAATGTCTATTACATTCTCTTCACTTTATCTACAAACTTATTTTGAACTGCAATCCCCCAAGACAATCGTAAGGATAAGCTGTATGGATAATGGATGGACTCCTTCAATTCAAACATTGTAAATAAGCCCCTTGACTCATTCGCATTCCCAACCTTGTGTTGATTTGCCAAAAAATATCATACAGTCTTCCTTGTCCCATTGAGGCAAACGTGGGACAAAATCATGTCTATCATGTTTTTGACAATAACCCTCGGAGGGTGAATGTCATGAGGTTCACGGTGCGCTACGCACATCTGCCAGGCATCCACTAGCATAACGTCAAGACCCTTAAACATGGCGCGCAGTATGGTGTCGAGCTGCAGCGAAAACCAGTCACTGTTGTATAAGCTGGCGTCCCCTTCCAGCGCCTGAGGGTTGGCCGTGCGGACCACCACCACCGTCCCCGGTGCCCTGTTCAGAAGTCGCACCACCGCCTTGCGGATATGCCGAAGGCGACGTATGTACACTTCCGCGGGGAAGGTGCTGAAGTGAGACCAGATGCTGATCGCCACCACCGTGTTGGGACCGCCGGACAGGCCGTCCAACTCGTTGGCGATGTAGCGCAACTCGCTGGTCATGACCGCGGAGAAGCGAATGGGTGGGCCGTGGCAGCGGTACCTTAGCAGAATGTTGTGGGTGCTGTCCACCGCCATATAGGGTCCCACCTTTTTAGGACTTTGAAGGTTCAATTCCTTAATCCCTGAAGGGCAGACACATGCCAGACCAAAATGACACCTTACTGGAGAAATACCTACCACAAATGCTCCCTTGCTTAATTTATCGTATATATCCCTTGCTGATGATTTTGCTCCAGTTTGCACAATGCAATGTTTGCGTTGCGTCGTCTGCTACAACCTATGTAAAGTCCTCTTTCCACGATGCTTTTAATGTACGTTCAATTTCTAAGCGCCTTTCAAAACTCGCAAGTACACTTTACAGTCACGGGATAATGTACGTTTACGTTTCGTAGCGTCATAAATTTTGTTAGCTTCTTTTGAATCTTTCTTCTGGAATTAGGTCCTGTGCGTCTACTTTGGAAAATGATATGCAAATGCACGACCTTATAACACTCGGGAAAGACGGAAGCGCGAAGCAGGCTTCCTATTGGCTGCCGTGCCGAGGATGCAAATTGCCAAACGAACCGAAATTCCTTTTTTTTTTCCTCCACCACCTGAAACAAACGGTCGCAACGCAATGAGACAGAAGCACTCACCTGGAAGAACAGAGATGAGGTACTCGTACCACTGGCGCACGGTAGAATCACCATACATGTAGACCATCTTGTTGGTCAAACACTGAGTGATGGCAGACGCTTTGTCGAATTGCCGCATGGTGACGCCACCCAATGGCCTCCATGAGTCCCGGTAGTAGTACCCAGACGTTGCCAATTTTACAGGATCCAGTTTTTGGTCGCCGGTTTCTACATACAAAAAGCAAATAGAGTGATACGTCAGCTTACAAACTTGATTGTTTCCCAAAAAGTGTAAGGCGAAAAGTGTGTCTTCTAAACATTAATTTCCCATAGGAAATCATTAAAAATGAGAATAATCCGTGTACAGGTCCCCATAATTGTAACCGGCCTCAACCCTAGGGGATACCTGGGTCGGTCCAAATGAGTCACAGGCAGGGAGCACTATGAGTCAATAAGGTGTTCTGTGAAGGATTCGGAAGAGACGAGACAAAAAGTGTACAGTGATACCTCGGTATACGAACCCCTTGGCTTACGAACTTTTCGGTTTACGAACGTTACATTTATGAAAATTTTACATTGGCATACGAACTATTTTTCGGGATACACACGGAGCTGCCACAATGGATGACGTACTCCACTCGATCACAAACCACATCTGCACTGAGAGCACTGAAAGAAAGTGGGTGTGGAAAACTAGTCTGCCAGCCACGGTGGCGCTGTTTGGCCGTGTGGTTTGGTGTTCTTCCGACGAAAACAAGTCCGACAGCCATTGTGGCGCTCCGTGTGTTTCCCGAAAACTAGTTTGTATGCCAAGAGGATATTCTCGCGAATGTAATGTTCGTTAGGCGAAAAGTTCGTTAGCTAAAGCGTTTGTAAGCCGAGGTATCACTGTATTCTGAACATCTGCGGTACCTTTTTTGGAAGGGAGCACGGTGATGGTGTCTGTTGTGGATGCTTGGATGGGAACTTTGACGTTCACGCCACTGAAAAGTGGAATACAAAGGTTACAATGGGGAGAGCAACAAACAGACACGACGGGATATTCGTACAAGGACAAAAACAGTCCTACCTTAAAGGACAACCGACACCATTTTTTTGTTTCCTAACTGACATCAGAAAAACGTTTTATAGCATCTAAAATACCCAAAACACGCAGTATGATATTTTTAATCAAATGCAAAACACCAATAAAAATGCCTTAAAGTGTCCCAAAACTACTTCAAAATGATCTCAGAAGGTCCCGCCCCCTTGTTCGTGACGTCTTGCCTTGCTCGAGAATCAAAACAATGGCTTCAGATTCGGAGAATATGCTTTCTTGTTACACATCCAGTTATGAATATGATTCAAATAGTTCTGAAGAGGAAAGCATACATGTTTGCAATCGATTAAAGAAGTCGTTACGTTTCATTTTGAGGCGTCTGGACTCCAATGTAGCGTCCCAGAAAATGCACAAGATGGCGCCCAAGCTCCGTTGGAAATGGGCTGATTTGTCTGCTGGGAATTTGTGTTAACTGGTATCAAATAGTAGTCTTGGTGCAAAACACAACGATTCACCATCGCGTTATTTATGTGTTTTCCTTCTAATTTCGCCATCAACACGGATCAACACGATGTTTTCAGACCAACCAAAGTACCGCAAAATGCAATGAGGTGATGCAAGGTATGTCCTTTCTCGGTGAGGGGCGTTCCTTCAGTGACGTAGGGTGAGGACTTGTCACCAACTCAAAAACAAGACTTCCTGAATATTCAGTGTGAGTCTTAAAACGTAAAATATAGCTGTATGCGGTGGAATCTTTGTAAAATACCCTCAGTAGAAGTCATTTGAAGTGATTTTACAAATTTTGGACACAACTTGTCCGGGGGCGACGGTTGTCCTTTAACATTTTTTTGGAGGGGGTTCTTTTATAATAATAATAATAATAACAACAACAATAATACTACTACTACTAATAATAATAATAATAATAATAATAATAATAATACAGTAAAGTCTCGTTATATCGATATTCAAGGGAGTCCGAAAAAATATCGATATAACCGGGACTATCGATATATCCGACCCTGTTTGCATGTAATTTTCTCCGTGCGTGCATAGAAATAGTATCGATATAACCGGGACTATCGATATATCCGATATCGATATAACGAGACTTTACTGTAATAATAATAATAATAACACATTTTATTTTAAGCGTCTTTCAAAGCTTTCAAGGACACTTTACAGCAGGGGTGTCAAAGTCATTTTTTGCCGTGGGCCACATTGTAGGTATGGTTTCCTCCTGAGGGCCGTTATGAATTTGGGGAAGCTATTAGAATGTTTAATTCCCTCCACATATTACATATAGAGCGCACAACAAATTAATGAATAACTAGTTATCAAATCTGAAGTCAAGAATAATGACTGTTATTGTGGTTTACATCCAAAAATATGACATTTTGGTTAGGATTTTAGCAAGCATCATGGAATTTCATATGTTTGATTTGCTTTCACGGGCCGAAAAAAATGACGTGGCGGGCCGGATTTGGCCCGTGGGCCTTGACTTTGACATCCGTGCTTTACAGCCACAGCCAAGCATAGATACTATAATAAATAAAATACAATTACAAATACAGTAAAGTCTCGTTATATCGATATTCTCGGGAGTCCGAAAAAATATCGATATAACCGGGACTATCGATATATCCGACCCTGCGCGCATGTAATTTTCTCCTTGCGTTCATAGAAATAGTATCGTAATAAGCGGTACTATCGATATAACCGATATCAATATAACGACACTTTACTGTAGAATACTTTAACTCTACAAGCCCCAATTTCAGGGAGGAAGTTTCAGATGCCTCAAATATGATATGGGTCTCAACAGCTGATGTTTGAAATGCCGTCAGACCAGCTGATATCAAATGAGTACAAACCTTTGGAGGAGCAAATTTTCCTTGTTGGTAGTGATGTTTTTGAGGTAGCCTCCCTTGGCGTGATTTATTCTTGTGTCACAGCTGAGCTTTCGGGGTTTGTAGCAGAACCACGGTTCACCGGAGTTGAGGTCCGTGTAATTGCACACATGCCGCTTACCTTGCGGCAGACACATGTTACACACCTCTGTTTCAGAATGACGGCCTCGGCGAAAGAGGCTGATGAAGAATACCCGATCTGACCGTTTTTCCCTCAGTCGGTGCAGCACAGCGACGGCCTCGCTCGAATGCACCATCATGACCTCGACTTGAGCCGAACCCTCCCACAGCAATGGAAATCGAACGGAATAGAGTCCATTCTTGTGGTCCAGGACCTGGCCGGCGACCCCCGCCCCATATTTATGGGAATGCAAACGAGCCAGCAGAAAATCACCACCATAGCGCTTGGGTCGACCTTTGAAGTCGTGTAAGTGGACCTGCACTTCCAGCTGGTCACCCACGTGCCAATGTTGGTCTTTTTTGGAGGGGACGATTGTAAACAGACTGTGTGCTGGGTCACTCGTCTGGGACACTTTCAGTGATGCAGAGCCAGAAGGCGGGCGGGGCCAGGCAATTGAGTTCAACAGTTTGCATTCCTCCAGTTTTTCAACAAATGACGGCGGCAGGCCCAGATGTGGACAGAAACTGTGATTGTGATGAAATGCTGGGAGGCATCTTGCGAGCTTCTGGACATCGTTGAGTGCTATGTGGTTCATCCATTTCTGAGGAGATGCGTACATGGTCAATACATGAAACAAAAAAGGCACATGAAAAAAATAAGGTCCACTGCAGTTTTTTTTTCGGTGTTTAAAGGACAACCCACACCAAGTTGTGTCCATAATTTGTAAAATCGCTTCAAATGACTTCTACTGAGCGTATTTTAGAAAGATTCCACCGCATATAGCTATATTTTACATTTTAAGACTCGCACTGAATATTCAGGAAGTCTTGTTTTCGAACACGGTCCTGGAACGAATTGTGGTCGAGAACCGAGGTACCACTGTATTTTTTTTTTTTTTTCGGGGACGAAAAACATGCAGAGTAAAAAAAAATGCAGAATGACTCAGAGGCTGTACCTCGATTGGTTCCCGGCGCCGACGTCACCCAATGACAGCATGATATCTCATGGTTTACAGCCATGTCGATTGGCTGTACCCCGTCAGTCTTATCACGTAGGTGATTTTTATACAATTCTACTTCGCGGATTTTCGTCTATCGCAAGTGGTCCTGGTCCCCATTAAACGGGAAAAACAAGGCATTTATGTACAGTATTTCTATTTTTACAAATACTGTATGTGACCCATCTTCATGTGACTGATACAGCAAGTCCTGAAGAATGAATGTCTCTCTTAAAGGCATATCCAATCCAATCTTCGAGGTTAGCAATAACATTTCCTGACTCGTTATGTTTTATATGGAAAGTCGGTTCACCTCGAGACTTTTCTGGGGAAATAAATGCAATAACTAAGTACAGTATTACAATACGTACATCTAGTTGTATAGTTTTTTTTACGAGCTGTGCACAACCCACTCAAAATGACTGCGACTTGGATCCCGAGCTATCGATTGACAGAGAAAGAAAGACCAATTAAACAAACTTCTCTCACCTCTAAACTGTTAATGTTGCACAGCAGGAAAACGAAGCCAAATAGGACCAGAGAGGTAAGGATACACTTCCGAACCTGTATGTACATGTTGCCTGTTGTTTCGTCCACCCGACCACCGGAATACATCTGTTGCGTCACACGCGTGTATGATTTTGAAGTGCGCCTTTCAACACTTTCATGTCTTTCAATTCCTTGATCTCCTTGATGTGCGTATCACCCTGACGCATAGCACACGCTTGCAAATTGGATAAAAGGAGCTGTCGCGGGACAGAGAGATTGGGCGAACCACGGGGCAGAATCATCTCAGACTCATCTTGGACTCGGACTCAGACAGACACACCGCTCGCAGAGTTTCACAGCACGACTTGCTCGACTCCACGCTACGATCAAGCTCTGCGCATCATCTGCCTGGAAGATCTGACAACGAAACTACTTACAAATAAAGAGAACCATCAAACTCTTTACATCCTCACGTCGTTCTTACCGATACCTGCCGTTGCGTTCACAATGGCATTGTCTCCAAACAGGAAGTAATGTCGAACCACACAAAGCACCACAAAATCGTAAAGATGCTGACAACTATACCAAGAAAACATAACGACGAGCGACTCCTGAAATGGAAAAGCTATTAGCGATTCAAATGTATATTTATTGATTGATTCTTTATTTGTTTACATTTTTTTTACAGAAGCTCGTTTGCTGACGGTCCTTGAATGCACCTGGGGCGTAAGGCAAAATCGATTGTTGTCATTTTTTTTTTTGTTTCTCGGCCGAAACTCCTGAAGTTCCTCCAGGTTCGTGTTCGTGTAATTAGTTTGAGTTGCTTTTTTCCCTGCAGTTCTTGCGTGTGTTGCGCTCTCCACTATGGTAACGGAGATACGGTGTAGTGGGATCCAGAAAAAAACCACAAGACAAGCAGTGCGATACGTCTTGACTTAACAGTGGTTTACTTCGAATGCCCAAATGTAATGCAAACGTATGCACACAACAACTTCCTGTCCAACCATGTAAATCGGTCCGACCCGAAACACTAACCGAAACAAGCCTTCCTTGTTTAAATAAACAAACGTGTGTCTCCTTGTGGCTACAGAACAAGCAACTGTATGAACTTAATAAAGATGAAGATGCTCAGTAAAAGGCTCCCAAACACAAAATGGTCATCGGCACAGCAGCATTCAAACAAAGCAAAACAATCCTCACCATTTGATGACAATGCTCTGATCTGACTGTGAAATGGGCATCTCTTTCCATACATTAATTCACATCAAGTCCTTTAAGATGCTTTCTTCCAGTCACAGTATGTACATCTAAATTATAGGAATTATTTAAAATGTGTACTGGAAGTCAATATGTATGTATTGCATTATACTGTACTTTGGAGAGCCACCCTCATTTAGAGGTCATATAACTCCAGATCCATATAATTTAGGAATTAACTTTTTTTTCTGTAATGTGATTTGGATTGGAGAAATTCACATTTCGATTGGACACTCTCGCGGCGCCATCTTGAAGTCAAAAGAACAACAAAAAAAACCCAAATAAATAATATGACAACACAAAGACAATATGACAAAACAGCTCCTGTATTTTTTTCTACTTCTTTCTTTCCTTTCAGAACTTTGCTGCTGTGAAATGTAAATGTCTCCACTGCGAGACAAATAAAGGTACATCCAATCCAACAGAGTCCATTATTCAGCACTTTTTGATCAGGGACGTCATGGTGGAATGTGCACGTCTACTACAAGCTAAATGTATTATAAATTAAATGTATATACTGTACCTTTATTCATATCATTTGCTACTCTTTTTGGAAATAAAATATCTTTTATTCTGATTGACTCTTTCAAATGCAACTTTCTAAGAATGGCCCTACACTGTCCATACCTGGTTTGATTGACAAAAGTCACATAGTCTTCCCGGTCGTTTCACGACAAACATAAGACAACAACATGTTGACCATGTTTTTAACAATGACCTCCGGAGGGTGCACGTCGTGAGGTAGGTAGTGCGCCAGACACATTTGCCAGGCATCCAAGACCATAACATTGAGACCCTTAAACATGGCACGCAGCACCATGTCCAGCTGCATTGCAAACCAGTCGCTGTGGTTCAGACTGACATGTAGATTCAAAGCCCGCGGGTTGGCCGTGCGGACCACCACCACCGTCCCCGGCGCCCGTTCCAGGAGCCGCACCACTGCCTTGCGGATATGCCGAAGACGGCGTATGTAGACTTCAACAGGGAATGGAGTGAAGTGGGCCCAGATGCTGATCGCCACCACCGTGTTGGGACCGCCAGTCAGGCCGTCAAGTTCGTTGGCAATGTAGCGCACTTCGTTGGCCGCGATGGTGGTGTACATGATAGGTGGACCGTGGCAGCGATAATTAAGCACAATGTTGTGGGTGCCGTCCACTGCCATCAAAGGCCCCGCTAGTGAATTAGTATGCAGGTTGAATTGCTTCATCTCTGCAAAACAGAACACAATAAAACCGCATAAAAGGAAACAAGCAGTCAAGAGTGTCCGAATGTTCAGTATCAATCACAAAAATATTTCGACAAGTGGTGACAAAGTGTCATCTCGGGTCGCCAAATAATTGTTTGAAGAATTGAGTATACACCAGTGGTGGGCTGTCAGGGCCTGCAAAGCCTTCTGTGCTGGCCTAAAAACAATAATCTGAATTACAGACTAATGTTAATTATATTTTGTCCGTGAATTTTTATGAAATAATTCCAAATTGTCTTTTAGTTTCCTTTCATTGCTTTTCTCTTGTTCTGCTGCTTAACCAATCACTTTCCAGCCATCATTTGTTCCCAGGGTCAGAAATCTACCTGGACGTCTTCAGAATCAGTTCTGCGGGAACTGAACCATAAAAAAATCAATGTTAATGACAGTCGAATGGCACCGTCGAATGGCACCGACATTCCTCCCATTCAAAAACAGTGCTGGCATATTCATGCTGCCGGAAAGGCGCAGTCTTCCTTCTCCTTGATGAATGTCGTGGTCAAAAATGCTGAAAAACAATCCGTATCCGTTCCACACGACGCCCAACAACACAAAGTGACAAAAGACAAAAAAAAGCAAGGCTCATGAGAGCACTTGCTGACGGCTGCCTACCCGGGCGCCATCTTGGAATTCATCCAATTTAATGTTAATTTAATCCAGTTTAATGACAGTATTAAGTTTCTTCATCACAAGTTATTTCCTGGCCAACTGTACCCTCTAATGGAAATGTAGTAATATCACACCACACTCACAGCTGGTTGATTCAGACGTAGCACTACTGAAGGCCTTTTTTGGGGTTACAGTGAGACCTCAACTTACGAACTTAATTGGTTCCCAGACAGAGTGTGTAAGGCGAAAAGTGAGTCTCTCAAAAAAATATTTCCCATAGGAAACCATTAAAACGGGAATAATCCGTTCCGGGGTTTCCATAAAATATACTTTTCAACTAAATAAGCATTAAAACTACACACAACATACCTTATTCTATGTATAATAAATGTGCTATTGTATTGTAATGAAAGAAATACACTGCATTGTATCATAAAGTCACTTTATTTACATTTGTGATGGTCATTTATGGCTTGATGGAATGGCGTTGGAGGTCGAAGGTCAAAGGGAATTGCTTTTTGGAAAGAGAGGCGCATTACATGAGGACTGTAATTAAAGAAATAAACTGTGCTGTAAAATAAAGTTTTATTTACCTCTTTGATGGTCGTTGATGGCTTATGGAAGGAGAGTCACCTTCCATAAGGACTGTTGGTAACTTAACCTCTGGTGCTGTTCGGTCGTGTGTTTCCGCCGAAGATCACTCCGCCAGGCGGGGTGGGTGTGTATTATGAAAATAGTGCTTATTATAAGGTTTAATTTTCATAAATTTGACGTTTGTAAGACGAAAAGTTTGTAAGTTGAGGTCTCACTGTATTTGGGATGAACATTCAATCAGTTCAATAAAAGAAGATGAGGTGTGAAAGCCCTATTATTTCCATGAAACCAACAAACAATGATGCAAGCCATCCACCCCGAGCCAAGCTGCAAAGATGTCATTGGACGGAAGCGCTCACCTGGAAGCACAGTGACAAGGTGCACGTACCACTGTCGTATGGTGGAGTCGCCATACATGTAGACCTCTTTATTGGCCAAACACTGAGAGATGGCAGCCACTTTTTCAAAGTTGCGCATGGGAACACCGCCCAGTGGCCTCCATGTGTCCTGGTAATAGTACCCAGACGTGGCCAGCTTTACAGGATCCATTTTTTGGCTGTGGATTTCTACATTGATGACGCACATAATGCTGGGAATTAATTACCATCAGCCCCAAAAGTGAGGGTCATTCATCAGTAGATCCACAATACCTGTCCTGGATTGCAGCACGGTGATGGTGTTTGTTGTGCCTGCATTGATGGGAACTTTGGTGTTCACGCCGCTGACATCAAAGAGTCATGATAAAAATTGCAACAGGAAGCGCAGCAAACAGACAATTTCTGACAAAATGTATTTAACAGGGAAATTCGGCTCAGACGGTCGGATGGCCCAGCCACATCCCCCAAACCAAATTCCCATGCCTCTCTGGCACCCGTAGAAAAAAAAACATCCTGTGACTGTAAAGTGTCCTTGAGAGTTTTGAAAGGCGCTTAGAAATGAAATGAAATGTATTATTATTATTATTATTATTATTATAGAAAGAACTCCAATTAGAAGTGGTGGATAATTTAATTTGAATGTTGGAATCGGCGATTGTAGTTGGCGAATATACAGTAAAGTCTCGTTATATCGATATCGGATATATCGATAGTCCCGGTTATATCGATACTATTTCTATGCACGCACGGAGAAAATTACATGCAAACAGGGTCGGATATATCGATAGTCTCGGTTATATCGATATTTTTTCGGACTCCCTTGAATATCGATATAACGAGACTTTACTGTATGTGCCGGGGAATACACAATTTGACAATAAAATTGACTTTGACTTTGACAAGTTGAAAGGACAACCGACACCATTTTTTGGTTTCCGAACTGATATCAGAAAAACGTTTTATAGCATCTAAAATACCCAAAACACGCAGGCTGATATTTTTAGTCAAATGCCAAACACCAATAAAATGACTTTAAAATGACCTCAGAAATTTTCAGTTTCAGAAGGTCCCGCCCCTTTGTTCGTGACGTCTTGCCTTGCTCGAGAATCAAAATAATGGCTTCAGATTTGGAGAAGATGCTTTCTTGTTACTCATCCAGTTATGAATATGATTCAAATAGTTCCGAAGAGGAAAGCATACATGTTTGCAATCCATGAAAGGAGTCCTGCCATATAATTTCGAGACGTCAATGACAGCAATGTAGCGTCCCAGAAAATGCACAAGATGGCGCCCAAGCTCCATTGGAAATGGGCTGATTTGTCTGCTGGGAATTTGTGTCAACTAGTATCAAATAGTAGTCTTGGTGCAACACACATCGATTCACCATCGCGTTATTTATGTGTTTTTCCTTCTAATTTTTCACTTCTGTGTGTCACGTCTAGTTTTGACCGACGTATTATCCTCATATAGTGTTCCATTGTGAGTCGATGTGTTTGTATGGTTTAATATTGCTTAAAAAAAAGCAGACATTGATAACATTGATGATCGTGGGAACGGTTTCGGTTTTTGAACAATTTGGTTTTCAAACAGCTTTCTGAAACGGATTATGTTCAAAAACTGAGGTTTGACTGTAGTTCAAGAGTAAGTCGGCCTGTGATGAAACCAATTTCTCGGGATTAACTTTACAGGACCCCAAATGTGATTATAAGGGTCATCTGCATGACTATTTGCACTATCTTTGGAGCAGGTGAAAATGTTCAAGTGTACAAACCTCTGAAACAGCAATGATTCACTGTTAGTGGTGATGTTTTTGAGGAAGCCTGCCCTGGCGTGGTCGATTCTGGTGTCACAGTCGAGTTTTTTGGGCTTGTAGCAGTACCACGGCTCGCCGCTGTGAAGGTCCGTGTAGTTGCACAGTGGCCCCCGGTCTTGTGGCAGACAGACATCACAGGCTGTTCTCTCAGAATGCCCACCTTGGCGAAAGAGGCTTTCAAAGAGCGTCCGATGGGGCTGTTTTTCCCTCAGCTCCTGCAGCGTGGCAATGGCCTCGCTCGAGTGCACCATGATGACCTCAACCTGAGCCGAGCCCTCCCACAGCAGCGGGAATCGAGCTGAATAAAGTCCATCCTTGTGGTCCAGCACCTGTCCGGCCACACCCGCCTTGTATTTTGGGGAATGCAACCGAGCCAACAGTAAATCACCGCCGTAGCGTTTGGGTCGGCCGTTGAAGTCGTGCAGGTGGATGAGCACTTCGAGCTGGTCGCCCGCATACCAACGCTGGTCTTTTTTGGCGGAGATTGTAAAAAAGCTGTGGGCCGGGTCACTCGTCTGTGACAGGTTGAGTGGTTCTGAAACAAAAGGGAGTTGGGGCCATGTGATGGAGTTTAACAGCTGTCGCTGTTCCAGCTCTTCAATATGGGACGGCGGCTTGCCCAGATGTGGACAGTAAGTGTGATTGTTCTGAAGGGTCCGGGGGGTTCCAGGGAGCTTTGTTGACTGCAACCTGTTTTGGACCTCGTGATGTACTGAAACTATGTTGTGCTTCCAGTTCTGAGGAGATGACATGATATGCATGTGTAAATCAATCAATGGGGCGAGGGCGTAATTCTTTTGACACAATTGCCGCATTCAAAGTCAATGGTCACATTGTAAATTGGTCACTCGGACAAAAAAAAAAAAAAAAATCCTGTGACTGTAAAAGGTCCTTGAGAGTTTTGAAAGCCGCTTAAAGGACAACCGACGCCTGCGGACAAGTTGTGTCCATAATTTGTCAAATGACTTCAAATGACTTGTACTCAGCGTATTTTACAAAGATTACACCGCATTTTACGTTTTAAGACTCGCGCTGAATATTCAGGAAGTCTTGTTTTTGAGTAGCATCTAAAATACCCAAAACACGCAGTATGATATTTTTATTCAAATGCAAAACACCAATAAAAATGACTTAAAGTGTCCAAAATCTGCAAAAAAAAAAAAAAAAAAATTGGGCATTTTCAGAAAGTCCCAGCCCCAGTTCGTGACGTCACGCCAAGATGTCTTGCATTGCTGGAGTCTCACCGAAAAACAGGCACAAAATGGCGACCTCCTGTGGCCACCTACGTTTCCACAGGCTGATAAATTCCTTATATGGAGCTTGGATGCCCTCTTCTGGCGGCATTTGGGTGCAACACGAGGTTCCCAGACCAAACATTACAGCAAAATACATTGACGTGATGGAAGGACTGCTACAATGCGTCTTTTTTTTTTTCGGTCAGGGGCGTTCCTTTAGTGACGTCACGTACGGACTTGTCACCAACTCGAAAACAAGACTTCCTGAATCTTCAGCGCAAGTCTTAAAACGTAAAATATCGCTATATGCGGTGGAATCTTATTAAAATACGTTCAGTAGAAGTCATTTGAAGCCATTTTACAAATTATGGACACAACTTGTCCGGAGATGTTGGTTGTCCTTTAAATCCAAGAGAAGTCCAAGATGGCGCCCGAGAAGGCAGCCATCAGCAAGAGTTCTCATGAGCCTTGCTTTTTTTGTTGTTTTTATCTTGTTTTTGTGTTTGGTTTTGTCGCTTTGTGTTGTTGTGCGTCGTGTGGAACGGACACGGATTGTTTTTCAGCATTTTTGGCCACGGCATTCATCAAGGAGACTATGCTGAGTGGTTGCGCCTTTTCGCCAGCACGAATATGCCAGCACTGTTTTTGAATGAATGGATGGACGGATTTGCCTTTTATTAGCAAAGTACAGTTAGCAAATGTGTCATTCAGCTGAGGAATACGTAGCTTCTTTCACAACATTGGATAATCTAACGGAAAATCTTCACTGAAATGTTGTTGCGTCTGGTGGAACGGACACGGATTGTTTTTCAGCGGGAAATATATGTTACTTTAGTGCCATTGAAATAGAACGCATTTTTCCCCCTGTTCACTCATGGTTTCTTTCAAGAAAGGAGCATACTTTGCGAATTCTGCCAATGTATGTAAATATACGTATACAACTTCAGCATGCCAAAAAAGAGAGTTAAAACACATTTCTCTCACCTCCCCAATGATCAAGTTGCGCAGGAGGAAGATTAAGACGAAAAGAGTAAGAATGGCGAGGACGTCTTTCCAAACTTTTCGGGACATGTTTACTCTTAGTTTGGTCGTGTTGGTGTGATACACCAGTTGCCGGCGTAATGATGACGTCGTCCCACCGCCTTCACGCGCCCCGTTCGTTTTCAGTTTCACATTGGCTCCAACCAGGAAGTAACCTCGTCCACCCGTCAGCCCTAAATAACAACGGACAAAGGGGTAAGGGCGGAGGGGTCATTTTGAAAATATCAGTAAATTTCAAAAACTATTAAAAATAACAATAACAAATAAAAAATAATTTATATTAAATGGTAGAATGCAGAAGCTTATCGTGGTGGTCATAATTGAATTTATGTGGGACAGGAGATGTGAGACAATGTCTTTTCGTCAAATTGGCGTTTTCATGTTTATTATGTTTGTTAAAGTCATTATAATTGCCTTGCATGCTGGGTCCGAGAGGGCAGTCTGAATAGTTTGATGGTTCTCTTTATTTGTAAGTAGGTTCGTTCGTTGTCAGATCTCCCAGGCAGGTGATGCGCAGAGCTTGATCGCGGCGTGGAGTCGAGCAAGTCGTGCTGTGAGACTCCGTGCGATGCTGAGCAGGTGTCTGCGAGCTGTGTCTCTTTGAGGCTGTTAGTCCGAGATGAGTCTGAGATGATTCTGACCCGTGGTTCGCCCAATCTCACTGTCCCGCGACAGTTCCTTTTGCACAATTTTCAAGCGTGTGTGTGGCGTCATGCGGAAGTGCGCCTTTCAACCCTTTCGTGTCTTTCAATTCCTTGATGTCCTTGATGTCTTTCAAGTGAGCCTGACGCAGGCCAAGGGTATATATAAGTAGCTAGCGTGGGACAGAGAGATTGGGCGAACCACGGGGCAGAATCATCTCAGACTCATCTCGGACTCACAGACTCAAAGAGACTTGCAAAGACACGGACGGACGTCACAGCACGACTTGCACGACTCCACGTCATGATCAAGCTCTGCGTGTCACCTGCCTGGGAGATCTGACAGTTTCTATTTTATTTGTAAATTTAATTTAATGAGGAGAATAAGAAAATAACTGTTTAATCATGGGCGGCACATCTGGTTCCCGCAACGGTCTATTATTTGTAGATTAGTTCGTGTTTATTTGGTCTAGAAAATATGAAATGGATAAAAGTACTTGCTGCTAATATTCACAAAGAAAATGAATGATATAAAAAGAATGCCTGGCTCGGAAAACTGAATGCATACGTTTGGTATAAAGGACAGAATATCATATCTGTCAACCTGCGAGACACTGTGACCTTACAAACGGCTCATTTTTTCCTTACTGAGAAAAAAAAAACATACGCATGTGTAATATTTCATTGCGCAAATTTATGAACAAAATTTCACATATACACATTTATACTAACAAGTTATAATATATTTCTCGCAATAATCAAGTTGAATTTGTCCACAGCCCAAAAAATTCAATTTGTCCACAAAACTGCATACCTGGCAACGTGCGAGACACAGTGACCTAACTAACGGCTCAATTTTTCCTAATTTACTGACAAGAAAACACATATGCGTGTGTAATATCCCATTGCGTAATTTTATGAACCAAATTTCATATGAATACTTTGAACAAGTTCCAACATATTTCGCGGAATAAACAAGTATGTTCTTGATTGTCGAACGTGTTTTTTGGTGTGGAATTTGTCCACAGCAAAATTAATAATTTGATTTTTTTTTCTTACGAAGTATTATGATTATAAAAACATATGAATGATATTACGGCGAAAAAAAAACACAGTATAATTTTTAATTTAACTGATTTCAAAAGAAAATTCCACTTGATCGTAACTTTGTCTTCTCGGAACTTTTGTTTATTCTCGAGACTTTTTGCACGGACTTATTTTCTCGGTGGTCGACTCGCTTTTTACGAGGAGCGATATTTGTTCTAATTAGCATTACTGCTAATATTTAATGACGAAAACGGTATCGAAAATATCTATACATTATATTTAACGATTTTTGCGTTTCCCGTGCAAACTTTCTTTTATGCCGTACACATCTAAAAATGTGCAAAAATCGTACACAATACCGCAAAATACGGCCGGTTGACAGGTATGGAATATGAGAACAGACAGAAGTTGAGTCGATGCTGCCACCCAGTGGTAATCTGTCGTAATGTAAAATCGCAACGTTGCACTCCCAACCAACCACATGAGGACCCCGGAACAGACAGACCAATCAGGACAGTGTCCCTCCATAAATCCCGCCCTCTCAGCCAAGGTTGTTCACCTCGTCGAAAGTCACCTCTTCGAGTCGGCCAGGGAGAAGCTAATGACACCTAGCCTAACATCACTTGCTCGTATACATTAGCAGAGAATCCTCATATCATCCCAACTCTTCTTGATCTCGCAAGCAAACTATTTTTTGGGTATTTCTAAGGACGCAACATTTTTTTAGATATAGCGTAACATTTAAAACGGACTGTTTCATTGCAGCCAGCACCTTGTTTAGCCTCTAAGCGTTTGTCATCTGCCTTCTCTCCAGATACCAAGCCGCTAATATTCATCATGGCTGCATTGAGAGTGTCCTATCACAGGATTCTGGACCGGATTGAACATATGTTGCCTGCCAAACTGAGACCATTGTACAACCACCCAGCAGGTAAACGGAAGTTATCTGGAAAAAGAAGAATCATCTTAAAAGTTGCGATAGTTTACAACGCTCACTAGCACCGAGATTTGCGGTAAAATGTCTGTCTTCGATGTTGATAGTCTGCATGTAAAAAAAGCAAGTACTGTAGATGGAAAGTTGACACCGATGTGAGAATTCAACGCAGAGAACTGTAAATTCTCCCTACTCATTGGTTGTGACATGTCACAACGCCAAAAAATGATTGAGGCCAAGTTGGAAGTGTATTATTTCCATTCCATTGTTTATTTTGGGATGACACTCGGTTAGCAATGTGAGAGGAGCGATTGTGTTTACTTCTCAACAGCACCAAACCCATTACTCATTCATCAGCCAGAAGCAACATAAGGGGGAGAGTCCAAAAACTCATATTCGTGGGGTGTTTCGTCTTGTCTTTGTTGTTTTTCCCCGGTCCAAGGGTATTGGAATTGTGCAAGGACAATTTTGTGACAAAGCAAAAAGGGGCGTTCGCAAAAAAAAAAACACCCACCTCCCAAATGATTTGCAGAAACAGAGTCCTCCTTTTGTGTTAAAGTTGGTGGCTGATTTGACAGGAAGGGCAGGCTGCCAGCCATTTATGGGCCTCCTCGACTTTCTCAGTAGTAGCTCAGAGACTTGTGTTTGTAAAGTGATGTACATTCATACCATCTTTTAACATATTTTAAAATGCGAGAAATACTACGACCCAGGCTTCAGACTGCCACATAATAAAAATAATGACTCCCACAGTAATAGAAATTAGGCTATTTGCGCCTTTGTCAACAAAATTAACCGGTTCTCACGTTTACAGTATTTGGCCTGACTCATTTGCAAGTAGAACAGGAAGGGGGGAAAAACAACACTCTTGATTCTCCACACCATAGTATACAGACACTCCCCTACTTACGAACATTCAAGGTCGAACAACGGTACATACGAACATTTTTGTCGTAACATATGTAGTATTCTCTCCAGTTGTACATGTACATATCTGTATGGAGCGTATATTTTATTAAATGTTTATTCTTCAGTACAAACCAATACAGGTTACTTATACAAACCTTAAACGTATGTATATAAACCTTAAAGGACAACCGACGCCTCCGGACAAGTTGTGTCCATAATTTGTAAAATGTCTTCAAATGACTTCTACTGAGCGTATTTTCCAAAGATTCAACGGCATATAGCTATATTTTACGTTTTAAGACTCGCGCTGAATATTCAGCAAGTCTTGTTTTCGAGTTGGTGACGAGTCCGTGACGTCACTGAAGGAACGCCCCTGACTGAAAAAAGGACACATTGTTGCAGTCCTTCCATCACGTCAATGCATTTTGCTGTACTTTGGTCTGAAAACGTCGCGTAGGACCAAAAAGAGGCAGAAGAGGGCGACGAAGCTCCATGTAAGGAATTAATCAGCCTGTGGAAACGGGCTGATTAATTCCTTACACGGAGCTCTGCCATTTTCTTTTTTGGATGCGACATTTCCCACCCCTGATGCCTCAAAATGACACGTAATAAATTCTTTAATCGACGTGTATGCTTTCTTCTTCAGAACTATTTGAATCATATTCATAACTGGATGAGTAACAAGAAAGCATATTCTCCGAATCTGAAGCCATTGTTTTGATTCTCCAGCAAGGCAAGACGTCTTGGCGTGACGTCACAAATTGGGGGCGGGACTTTCTGAAAATGCCCAATTCGCAGCTCATTTATTTGCAGATTTTGGACACTTTAAGTCAATTTTATTGGTGTCGTCATTTGACTAAAAATATCATACTGTGTGTTTTGGGTATTTTAGATGCTATAAAACGTTTTTCTGATGTCAGTTTGGAAACAAAAAAATGGTGTCGGTTGTGCTTTAAAACTGCATTTTCTGTGTAGCTGTATCTCATGTTTCTATTGATAATGTTATTTTATTTATTATTGTATCTATGCTTGTCTGTGACTTTAAAGTGTCCTTTGAAAGGCGCTTGAAATGAAATGTATTTTTTATTATTATTATTAATACTACCTCCTCACAAAATAATGTCCAGGGGAGGCTTATGTGTTTTTTTTCCCTTCTCCTGTTTCCATTCAAGGTCCAAAAACTGTGTTCTTCTGGGCTCCGATGTTCAAATGGGTAAGAGCTTTTTTACCCTGCTATTTTTCCCCCTCATCAATTACATGTCATGGTTTAGATTCCAGTCAGTGCTACGGTCAGCAGTCCATAGTTCCTTCGCTATATTGCAGTCGATGTTTACCTTTTTACAGTAAACGTACTTTAACGTCCTCCCATGTAGGAAAGGAGTGCCACAGTGACCTATGCACTTTGTCATTCTTTACTGTATGGTGCTAAACCAGAAAAATACAAATGCCCACTCGCAGAGGAGCTGGTGTCTGCCACAGCTCGCTCTCAGACTCTCACGCACGGAATCACACGGAATGCTTTGAAAAAGTGTAAAAACAATTTTGAAAAAAAATTGACAAACAATATTCTATTGCAGAGGGCAAAACTGCATATATACTTTTTTTCTCCCCTCGTCCTATCGTCCAATCCGATTTTCAATGTACAGTGATACCTTGGCTTACGAACTTAATTGGTGCCCAGACAGAGTGTGTAAGGCGAAAAGTGTGTATCCCAAAATTTAATTTCTCATAGGAAACCATTAAAATGAGAATAATGCGTTCCCTGGTCCCCATAAAACATACATTTCTACTTTCTAAGCCTTAAAACTACACAAAGTACACAGTATTTTATGTATAATAAATGTGCTATGGTATGATATGAAATATACATAAAGAATTTATGCTTTCCTCTTCAGAACTATTGGAATCAGTTTCATAACTGGATGAGTAACAAGAAAGCATCTTCTCCAAATCTGAAGCCATTTTTTTTAAATTCTCGAGCAATGCAAGACGTCTTGCCGTGATGTCACGAACTGGGGGTGGGACTTTCTGAAAATGCCCAATTCGCAGCTCATTTTTTTTGCAGATTCAGCACGCTTCAAGTCATTTTTATTGGTGTTTTGCATTTGACTAAAACTATCAGCCTGCGTGTTTTGGGGTATTTTAGATGCTATAAAACGTTTTTCTGATGTCAGTTAGGAAACAAAAAAAATGGTGTCGTTGTCCTCTAAAGACTTTCTGATTCTGATAAATGGATAGATGTTAGAATGATAAAAATCACAGTTTTGAGATTTGACCCTTGTGGGACGCCGTATGTCATTTGGGCTACAAGAGAGATCCTGACGTGACGTCACAGAGGAAATGCCCCTGACCGAGAAAGCAACACACATTGCATTTTGGGTACTTTGTTTGGTCTGAAAACTTAGTGTTGATGGCGAAATTAGAAGGAAAACACATAAATAACGTGGTAGTGAATCGCTGGGTGTTGCACCAATCAAGCCTAAATGCTTTCAGATTAATTTGGCAATTTTCTTAATCCAGATAAAATTCTACATTTTATATCAATGTGGTGGCGTAACCTTTTCAGGGCCTGGTTGCAGCTGGTCTAGCTGACATGACACGGCCAGCAGAAAAACTGAGTACCTCCCAATCTGCCGTTCTAACAGCAACAGGTAACATGAAGGTCCAATGAGTTGAAGATCACGTCTGCATTTTTGTTCCTTTTTTTCTGTTTTAATGTATTGACTCGAAAGTACATTGTGATTCTACCAACATTTGATCCTGTTTTGAACAAAACAAACTGTCTGAACTCACGTGTGCGTAACCTTGACTCTGATTGAATCAGGCCTGATCTGGTCCAGATATTCCTTAGTCATCATCCCAAAGAACTGGAACCTTTTTGCTGTCAACTTCTTCTTGGGCTGCGCCGGAGGCTCCCAGCTCTACAGAATTTGGAGGTGACCAATGACTATACCTTTTAGCTTTGTCTAAAGTACTACAGTAACAGTCCAAAGTTTGGATTTTTGTATGTCCGTGTTTTTGGAGGATGGATATTTAAAGGACAACCGACGCACAAGCTGTGTCCGTGATTTGTAAAATCACTTCAAATGACTTCTACTGAGCATATTTTACAAAGATTCCACGGCATATAGCTCTATTTTACGTTTTAAGACTGAATATTCAGGAAGTCTTGTTTTTGAGTTGGTGACTAGTCCGTACGTGACGTCACTAAAGGAACGCCCCTGACAGAGAAAGCGACACACATTGCATTTTGGCTACTTTGTTTGGTCTGAAAATTTAGTGTAGATGGCGAAATTAGAAGGAAAACACATAAATAACGCGGTAGTGAATCGCTGGGTGTTGCACCAAGACTACTATTTGATACTAGTTGACACAAATTACCAGCAGACAAATCAGCCCATTTCCAACGGAGCTCAGGCGCCATCTTGTGCATTTTCTGGGACGCTACTTTGGAGTCCTGACGGCTCGAATTGATATGGGAGGACTTCTTTAATCGATTGCAAACATTTATGCTTTCCTCTTTAGAACTATTTGAATCATATTCATAACTGGATGAGTAACAAGAAAGCATGGTGTAACGTCTTGGCGTTACACCACGAACAAGGCGGCGGGACCTTCTGAAACTGGGCACTTCCGGGTTCAATTTGAAGTAGTTTTTGGACACTTGAAGTCATTTTTAGTGGTGTTTTGCATTTGACTAAAAATATCAGCCTTGCGTGTTTTGGGTATTTTAGATGCTATAAAACGTTTTTCTGATGTCATCATTTTAAGATGAGTGTTGTAGTAGCGACTTGGTTTCAAATATTTTATTGGCTCATAGCATCGCTAAGCTAACTAGGCAGTTGTTTGAAATCGCTGAACATGTAATCTTCAAACTTTTTCTTGACCAATTCAGGAAGCCCTTATCTGATACACAACTACAATCATTATTACAGACTACGCTGGCTAGTGTTGAGAACGGTTATTACAACAATTTGCTTAATTTTTGTTTTAAATACAATTCCCACATACGATGCAGTTTATTCGAATACTTTTTTTTAAACCCCAATACAGGTAACATCCGATTTACGACCGGCGGGAGTTACGACCACCCGTATTTATGACCACGATAAAATGATTAAAATGACACTAAAAGTTAAAAGGTTTATAAAAGAACTATCAACATTTTGGTATATACAGTAAAGTCTCGTTATATCGATATTCTCGGCAGTCCGAAAAAAATATCGATATAACCGGGACTATCGATATATCCGACCCTGCGCGCATGTAATTTTCTCCTTGCGATCATAGAAATAGTATCGTAATAAGCAGTACTATCGATATAACCGTTATCGATATAACGAGACTTTACTGTAATATTATTCAATAGAAAACATTGCTTAAAAACAGCAGATTGACATCGTATATTATCCTGTCGTACAGGAGATCCCAGCGTGTCGTCATTTGTTATGATCACGTGATCCTCGCGTCAGCCATTTTGAATGCTTTTCGATTTACGACCGTTTTGTCGGAACGGAACCCGGTCGTAACTCGGATGTTACTTATATACAGTAAAGTCTCGTTATATCGATATTCAAGGGAGTCCGAAAAAATATCGATATAACCGGGACTATCGATATATCCGATATCGATATAACGAGACTTTACTGTATATCCATGTTGTGCCTATTGTGTATACGTACGGCTGTTGTGTCCCTGAACAGATACAATCAGGATCAGAAGGCTCAGAGGGAAACGGAGTCCTGACCAGCAACAATGAAGTAATTGGGCAACTTCAAGCCAAGCCAATGCCTGACCTGGGCCACACATACCTCTCATTGTTTGTACATCATCATGTCGCCATTTCCACCTAACATCCATGCCAGCAAGATGATCCAACCATATTTACCTGCTCTTTCCCGGCTGGAAATGTGCACTTTCCCCAAAAGTTTCAACAGGGTGTGTATAATCACCATAAACAAATGGTCACCAACGCACACATTACTTGTTTAACAAGTTTGTTTGATTGTTCATTGTTTGTATGTCATTTTAATGTGTAGCTATCAGTACCTCATGCAACCATTTCTTTAAAGGACAACCGACGTCTCCGCACAAATTGTGTCCATAATTTGTAAAATGGCTTTAAATGACTTCTATTGAGCGTATTTTACAAAGATTCCACCGCATATAGCTATATTTTACGTTTTAAGACTCGCGCTGAATATTCCGGAAGTCTTGTTTTTTAGTTGGCGACGAGTCCGTACGTTACGTCACTGAAGCAACGCCCCTGACCGAAAAAAAGGACACATTGTAGCAGTCCTTCCATCACGTCAATGCATTTTGCTATACTTGTTTGGTCTGAAAACTTCGTGTTGCACCAAAAAGAGGCAGAAGAGGGCGACAAAGCTCCATGTAAGGAATTAATCAGCCTGTGGAAACGGGCCAATTAATTCCTCACATGGAGCTTGGTTGCCATTTCTGCCTCTTTTTTGGAGATACATTTCGCCCCCAATGTTGCCTCAAAATGGGACGGAATAAATTCTTGAATCGATTGCAAACATGTATGCTTTCCTCTTCAGAACTATTTGAATCATATTCATAAGTGGAAGAGTAATAAAGCATATTCTCCGAATCTGAAGCCATTGTTTTGATTCTCGAGCAATGCAAGACGTATTGGCGTGATGTCACGAACTGGGGGCGGGACTTTCTGAAAATGCCCAATTCGCAGATCAATTTTATTGCACATTTTGGACACTTTATTTGGGTATTTTAGATGCTATAAAACGTTTTTCTGATGTCAGTTAGGAAACAAAAAAGTGATGTCGGTTGTCCTTTAAAACATATTTTGAAGAATGTGTCCAAAGGCATCATCACATTGCTTTTAATTGCTTATTTATCATGCTATTATTACTTTGCTTCATTTTAATAGCTTTAAATTTATGAGAAAATAATCAGGTCATCGGTTTAATTTTTCTCTTTCGTGTAAGGCTGTTTCACGCTAATTCTAAGAAACCTGTGTAGCTTGTTCAGCTGCACAAATGTTGCTAGCTGACACTGAATGACTTATATCAAATTTGTTATTAGGAATTTTTTTTTAAAATATATTTGCAGGGATGCATCTGGGAAATTAAAAATGGTCCACTTGACCCCCTTTTATCTGAAAAGGGGAGGCAAATTCTATTATTGATGGGGCCCAATTTAACAAGATAGCCCAGGTATACAAAACTGCTTGATATAAACCAAAATGCATTATTTGGCGTATGATATTTGAAAATTGCAAATGAAAAACCATTATTTTAGCTAAATCTATTAGCTAAACATTTTCAATTTTCTTTAGGGTACACACAATCCTGTGCTATTTTGCTATTCTACGGTATTACAGAGAAGACAAAGAGAACAAGTTTAGCACAATATTTCTTATTAGTGTCTACTTCGATTTCCAATATGCTGCAACAACTCTCACATCATTCCCATAATCCGCCCACTGAATTAGAATCATTCACGGCAGTTTGCTGCAACGAATTGTCACTATCATTAACAGACTTATTCAATTGTTTGTTAAAAACGATGTCTTGTAGTCTACATATGTAGTTTATTCAATAGACTGTAAGAATGAAAATTGTCAAGAGCAATAGATTGGGGAGACTAAACAAATTCTCAAAAGAAGACTATCAACATCGCAGGGATAATACCAGTGGGCCTCAATCGGCAGTACATATGCACCTAAAAGCTAGCAACCACTCATTTGACGACAATGAGGTTAAAATCTTAGCAACGGAAAATAGATGGTTTAAAAGGGGAGTAAAAGAAGCTATTTTCATAAAACAGCAAAATCATTCACTAAACCGCCATGGTGGGGTGAGGTTCAATTTGGATCTTTAGGCCAGATGCATCCCTGTATTGTTTGTATATAACCCCCCTACCCCTCCTAATTATAATCCCCTCGCTGTAATAGCAATAATTTATCAGACTTTAATGTCAGAAAATGGCACAGTGGAAATGTAATGTCTGTTATGGTGTGGCTTAATAAATGCTGTTCAACACATCCAGCTGATTTGTTGAGTTTTTGACATTTTTATTTGTTATGCTTAGAATATCTTGTTTTCTATCCTTTCACTCCCACCCCAACCCCATCCCTCTTCAATTGCTGCTGTGGACTGCAAATTTCCCCATTGCGGGACGAATAAAGGTATTCTGATTCTGAGTCATGTCCAGATGTGTCCCTATTTGTACTGCCGATCAAAAAGTCCATAATAGGCTTTACATTGGGTCAAAAGTATGATCACGTGGTGTATGTTCAAGGCATTATTTTATATAGTCTCGCTATATTGATAGTACTGCTTATTACAAGACTATTTTCATTTCCTGGCAAATTTCTAGTCTTTTATGATATAATTAGTTCCCGGTTTGCACGATAATCCGGTTACCACGATGCCCTTTTCATCTCCCGCCAGCCAATAGCCAATTTGGTCTGCTTATATCGATAGAAAAGCAGCTTTGAGCTGAATCGATATTTGCTTAAGGATTTCAATACCGTACCACCGTTAGCGATATCTGTATCTGTCACACCGTTGGTCACGTGACCAGCTTTCATTACTGCTGCAATAGCATCTGAAACATACTGTAGTCTTCGTATATACAGTTGTTTACCAATTTCAACCATGGGGAAACATGTGATATGGGAACAAAGTACAAGGCAATAGTGGCTGTGGAGGAGAATCCAACAAGAATTGCGAAAGAGTTGGACATGCCGCAGAATGCTTGATCAACGCAAGTCATGTAAACGTTGCAGTTTTTGTTTTCCATACATGCATTTGTGTTGTATTCAGATATCTTTATGGCTTGCAATAATCAGTTTTTCATACATGTGTACATGCTGGCGTTCGTGGTTTCTCTCGTGTGTGTGTGTATAGAACAATGTGAGGATTTTGGACAACTTGTCCGGAGGTGTCGGTTGTCCTTTAAATCAATGTAGTGATTCTCGTGTGCGTTCTACAGGACAGGTTTCGAATAAGGAAAAAAAAAAAAAAGCGCAGATGATGGTGACCCACAATTTTTTTTTAATTCAAAACCAAAAATGAGGAACCAGGAGCTTAGCGTTTTCCACCGACACGGGGCGCGTTCACCTTCATTGGCTTGGCGATCTTGGGCTTCTGTGCAGCCTTGCCGCTAGCCTAGAGGATGAGAGCAAAGAAACACCTTTTAACCCGGAAAATTCATCGAGACATTAGTGAACTACAAAGAGTCCTTTGGCAACACAAAATTCCTACTTATTTCAAACTGATAAACGTTAAGGCAAAAATTAGTGCATCCAAAATATAGGCTGCCAAATGAAAAACAAAGTAATGTATTTTATTCAATACATTGTAAAAATGAAACTGAGGAGCAATACATACTTTAAAGGACAACCAACGGCACTTTTTTGCTTTTTAACTGACATCAGAAAAACGTTTTATAGCATCTAGAATACCCAAAACACGCAGTATATTTTTAGTCAAATTCAAAACACCAATAAAAATCACTTAGTGTCCAAAATCTGCAAAAAATTGAGCCGCGAATTGGACATTTTCAGAAAGTCCCGCCCCCATTCGTGACGTCACGCCAAGATGTCGTGCATTGCGAGTGAATCATAACAATGGCTTCAGATTCGGAGAATATGCTTTCTTGTTACACATCCAGTTATGAATATGATTCAAATAGTTCTGAAGAGGAAAGCATACATGTTTGCAATCGATTAAAGAATTTATTTGTGCCATTTTGAGGCAACATTGGGGGGGGGGAATCTCTCACCGAAAAAGAGGCACAAAATGGCAACCTCCGTTTCCACAAGCTGATAAATTCCTTACATGGAGCTTGGACGCCCTCTTCTGGCGGCTTTAGGGTGCAACATGTGGTCCCCAGACCAAACAAGTACAGCAAAATACATTGACGTGATGGAAGGACCGCTACAATGCGGTTTTTTTTTTACGGTCAAGGGCGGTCCTTTAGTGACGTCACGTACGGACTCCTCACCAACTCAAAAACAAGACTTCCTGAATAGTCAGCGCGAGTCTTAAAACGTAAAATATAGCCATATGCGGTGGAATCTTTGTAAAATACGCTCAGTAGAAGTCATTTGAAGCCATTTTACAAACTATGGACACAGCTTGTCCGGAGACGTCGGTTGTCCTTTAAGTACAGTACATGATAGTCATGGTTGTCCCAGCACTTAGATTCTAACGTGGAGTCCTCTCCTCCCACACACATGCCAACAGAGACTCTCCGGATGGCGGGCGATTGGAACACTGCCCATAATCCCCCCTGAAATGTTCAAATGATTTGCGATTTTCTCCAGAAGAGTCAATTTTTGAAAAAGTCGGTAATCCGCCGATCGGCGGGAAATTCTCCTCCCTGGCCACAGGTGCCACTAAATATTCAGTAACAACAATGAGTTCACACAAAGTATACGGCGCTCACCTTTGCAGTGGGGGCAGCGGGCTTCTTGGCTGCCTGCTTTGCCTTTTTGGCCTCCTTAGCAGCCCTTATTAATTACAAACAGGAGGAAAAGCATATTTAACTCCAGCTGACTTAAAGTGAACCAATCCCATTTGCCGAGGTTCCCACTTGAAGTTATTTCCAGCACTTTTCCTATCTGCAACAGCTCAAGTGAAGTTATCAGCACAGTTTTTGTAATACAATAACAGATGAAGCTGTAACAAAGCGCTTAACATGGACAAGTTACATATAAAGGAAATAAAGCAGTCACAAAGATAGTCGAAAGCACCAGGAAGTAAAACTAAGATCAAGTCTGAAACATTATGAGTCAAATGCCACAGATAGAGTACAAGCGGGTTACAATGAAAACATCAAAACAAACAAGCAAAAACATACTTATTATATAAAAATAAACATATTACATGTTTTCATGTGGTCTTACCTGATTGCCTGCTCTCTCTGGGCCTTGCGGACCTCGGGCTTCTGATTCCTTTTGGCCAAGATCTCGGCCAGGGAGGCACCAGTGATGGCCCTTTGGAACTTGACGGCACGGCGCGTACGCTTCTTGCTCACCTCTTCCTATTAGGACATGAAATGGACGCTCGCACAATGAACATCCTCAGAATTTAAAAAAGACCGAGTTTTAAAGGACAACCGACGTCTCCGGACAAGTTTTGGCCATAATTGTAAAATGGCTTGAAATTACTTCTACTATGCGTATTTTACAAAGATTCCACCACATATAGCTATATTTTACGTTTTAAGACTTGCGCTGAATATTCAGGAAGTCTTGTTTTTGAGTCGGTGACGAGTCCTCACCCTACGTCACTGAAGGAACGCCCCTAACCGAGAAAGGACATACCTTGCATCACCTCAATGCATTTTGCGGTACTTTGTTTGCTCTGAAAACTTCGTGTTGCACCAAAAAGAAGCAGAAGAGGGCGACAAAGCTCCATGTAAGGAATTAATCAGCCTGTAGAATAGGGCTGATTAATTCCTTACACGGAGCTTTGTCGCCATTTTCTGCCTCTTTTTGGTGCTACATTTCCCAGATACCTCAAAATGGTACGGAATAAATTCCTTAATCGATTGCGAACATGTATGCTTTCCTCTTCAGAACTATTTGAATCATATTCATAACTGAATGAGTAACAAGAAAGCATCTTTTCCGAATGTGAAGCCATTGTTTTGATTCTCCAGCAAGGCAAAAAGTCTTGGCGTGACACCACGAACAAGGGGGCGGGACCTTCTGAAACTGGCCACTTCCGGGTTCAATTTGAAGCAGTTTTTGGACACTAAGTCATTTTTATTGGTGTTTTGCATTTAACTAAAAACATCATACTGCGTGTTCTGGGTATTTTAGATGCTATAAAACGTTTTTCTGGTGTCAGTTTGGAAACAAAAAAGTGATGTCGGTTGTCCTTTAAAGCAAAGTGTAGCTATTTAGGCATGTTGGAGAGTTTGGAGGCCGGCCATTGGAAATGTGTCATGGATGACATCAATGGCCAGTACTATGATCTCCGGCTTTCTATGGCTACGGGATGTGGAGTGAGTCCTGATGCACATCCTGCAAAACGCAGTGCGGCAACAGCACATGACACGGAGGGAAACCATGCACACCGTCTCCCACAGCCAAACTATCAATTACAAATTGACCACTGAACCTAGATTTGCACATTTGTCTCAGAATCAAAACGATTTGCTGAAAATGCATCTACTCTAAATAATGTGCAAATATAAATGACAAGAGATGAAGCAATGTGACAGACCAAAAATATGAAAATGACCATGTTTTGAAATCAGGGGTCAGAAATGTTATTTATCGATTAAATAAGTAAGCAACGATTGTTTAATTTATGGAAAAGGACACATTGTGCTTATATAGGTAACATCTGGTTAAACAGGACATTAAATAAATCAACATCTTAACATATTTTAGTTTCAAATCGTGCCAAACAGAATATATTTGATGGGTGCATGCAGAATCCGCTCGACAAAATAAAGTTTGACTATCCTGCAGTCATTTTTAAAGCAAAAAGGTCACACTTTGAGGCTTGGTACTCACAGATAGCCCCTTCTTGTGCTTGCGTCTGTACAGCACTGTCCAGTTGATTTGTCGGGGATTCCTTTTGGCCAAAAATGCAGACTCGCATTTGCCGTTCAAGAACTGGAAAACCTACAAAAAAGTTATATCCGAACATAAAAATGAAGGATTTCAGGCATATTTGCTACGCGTTGTCGCTTGGCAGCAAGCGCTTACGTTGGCTAGATAGCATACGTAGCATTTAGCGTAAAACGGCAAGGCCTCTTTCAGATATGAGTCTTTTTTTTACCACAACGTTAATACTATTGCAAACACGCATACCGTTTTTGGTTAATTTTAAGCCTCGAGAAGTGATAAAACAAATCGTGCTTACGATGTGGACACTGTTTAACGTTTACCTTCCCATCTATCCTGGCGTATCGGCGGCCATGGCCGGGGTATATTTTGTACCCGCTGAAACTGCACAACTCGACCCTAAAAATGAAAAATGTAGGTTGTGACGTAAAGAAACGTGTCTATTTATTCCGTTCTATCACATGATTATGTGACATCTTCTTTAAAATGGCGAGATTGTGCATGATTCTAATCGGCAAACTCACTTCATTACGGCAACGAGAGGTCTCAAACCCGGAAAGAAAGACGGCGGAAACGGAAGCCGAATAAGGACGGAATGAGGTACGTGTCGTTCGCGAACGAACCGACTCTTAGAGCAAGCTCTTTTAAATGAAACGACTAAAGCCGAATATAGAAGATACGCTCGCGCACACACACGCTACTTATATACCCTTGGCCTGCGTGGGAATGAGTCATGCTCACATGAAAGACGTCAAATACATCAAAGGGTTGAAGGGCACATTTCCGCCTGACGGCACAGAGCTATTTGGGAGTTGAAAGAGTCGGCTCTTTTTTTCGTGAGCCGAGCCAAAAGAACCATCACACTAAAAAGAGCCGTAATTCCCATCACCAGAAGGAACCGTACATTTCTAAAACAAATTATACATATTGCCTCCAATCGTTTAATGAAAATACATTTAACATAAATGCATTTAATGAAAAATACTTACCATAACGTAAGAAATATCAATTTGAAACCTCGCTATTTTCATGAAATCTTGGGTAGATGTATCAGAACAAAACTTTTGACAAGTATCTTAACTTAACGTTTTGAGAACTTCCCTCACATAAAACGTTTGGCGTACTTGGAACATTCCGTGACCTTTCACCGTTTGGCACCGCTTTGCCGATCACAAAACAAGGAGCAGAAAGTGATAGTATGTAGTCTTTCAAGGTATATTAACTCACTGTCATAAGGAGAAGCGAATTGGTTGTGAACTACATTTCCCAGGATCCTCCACAGCGACGCCGAACTTCTTTGCTAGCTACGGACGCTTTATGTCCGAATATTGCAGCTATTCTTCCAAGCTAACATTAACCGGCTTTTGTTTGTGAGTGTGTGGCGACAGGATGGGGGTGTCAGATTTACAATTTGATACAAATGGTAAGAATACCACTTTGCGTTTTAATACAAGCTTGTTTGATGCATGGTTAGTTTCTGTGACCATTGAGTTCCAGCCACGGTTAGCTAACGTGTTGTTTTGTGACATTTGGAAGTACCAATCTGCTCTTGTATTGTCAAATAAAGATTACCCCCCTCCATCTTTTCAAAGTACATTGTATATATTCGCACATTGAGCTATAGTCATATTCTTTTTGTCATGCCAGTTTCAATCTAAATGGTCACACCTTGTGACCACGTTAACTTAAACCACGCATTTAAAAAATGTATCCACTTTATTAAGCCAAACGCTAGTAAATGTCGTTAACCACCATGTCCTGTCGTTTATCAAATTCTCAGTCAAATATTACCTTACAGTGTGTATGATCAATAGCTTCATGAGAGCCACAATGTATAAGTAATGTTCATGGTTTCATTCTCTACCCCCGAAAGGGCCCGTGGTCGATCTTTCAGGTCGGGGTATGCGGAAGATTGACCCCGGTTTCATTTGCTCCGAGGACACACACACACTTATCCTGGACCAAAACCAAATCATGAAACTGGACTATCTGGAAAGGAACCCAGGGCTTCAGCAGGTGCGTAAGTGATCCCGCCTCTGAAGTCAATGGAGGACAATATTCTTCATGCCGCATGCCTCCTTGGTGTTTTTATGTTTAGCTTTCTGTAGCCAGCAACCGCCTTGTCAGGATGATGGGTGTGTCTCAGCTCAAAGAGTTGCAAGTCCTCAATCTTCCCAATAACAGTATTGGCTACATTGAGGGACTGCGGGACCTACCCAACCTCAAATGGCTCAACCTGTCCGGAAACACAATTAAGGTAAAGATGTTCTGACTTTATGGTACAAAATATGAATAGATTAAAGCAGTAATTTGTCTCTCAAATCTTTATTTTTGTGTGATTGTTTTTTTCCACAGGTTATTGATCAGCTGAACAACTGCGTTTCTCTTCAACACTTGGACCTTTCAGATAATAGCATATCTAATATTGGGGATATGAGTAAACTTGTGGCGCTAAGGGTAAATATGTTATTATTAATTGAAACATTTGTGTTTTTATTCATAATTTGCTAACTAACTAAATCGACTGGAATATGATTCAAATAGTTCTGAAGAGGAAAGCATACACGTTTGCAATCGATGAAAGAATTTATTCCGTGCCATTTTGAGGCAACATTGGGGGGAAATGTCTCACCCAAAAAGTAGCAGAAAATGGCCACCGAGCTCCTGTGAAGAATTAATCACCCCGTTTCCACAGGCTGATAAATTTCTTACATGGAGCTTGGACGCCCTCTTCTGGCTCTTTTAGTGCAACACGATATTTTCAGACCAAACAAGCATTGACGTGATGGAAGGACTGCTACAATGTGTCCTTTTTTTCCGGTCAGGGGCGTTCCTTCAGTGACGTCACGTACGGAATCGTCACCAACTCAAAAACAAGACTTCCTGAATATTCAGCGCAAGTCTTAAAACGTAAAATATAGCTATATGCGGTGGATTCTTTGTAAAATATGCTCAGTAGAAGTCATTTGAAGCCATTTTACAAATTATGGACACAACTTGTCCGCAGACGTCGGTTGTCCTTTAATACAACATAATAAATAAGGTTGGAATGATCAAAGGCTTGGCATTATTTTTTTTTTTCTCTCAAATTTTGCAGACACTACTCCTACATGGAAACAGTGTGAAAACCCTGCGAACTGTGTCTGCCAACCTGTCTGCCAATGTAACCATACTGTCATTAGCATCCAATGAGATAACAGATCTCAATGAAGTATGCATTCCTCTTTCATCACTCAAAATGCATGCAGAGATTTTATGTGCTCTTTAACAGATGTTCACTTTATCATAGGTGGCACATCTGGCCCCCCTCAACAAACTGGAGCAGTTGTCCATCATGAACAACCCTTGTGTGATGCCAACCCCGTCACTGCCTCGGTTCGACTACCGGCCGTATGTGATGAATTGGTGTCTGAGCCTGAAAGTTTTGGATGGTTTTGTGGTGTCTCAAAAAGAAGGGTGAGTGATTATTATTTTATTTTTTTTTTTTTGCCATCTTGAAATTCACGCTCAAAGGCACAGATCATTTTTTTCCTTCAGGTATACAAATTGCTGGTGTCAGTTAGGAACTTCTATTGTCCAAACATCGTTATTTGTATGTTTCTCTCACCCATTATAGACTGAAAGCAGAGTGGCTATACAGTCAAGGAAAAGGTCGCTTCTATCGACCAGGCCAGCATGTTGAACTGGTTCAGTACCTTTCCACTGTTTGCCTCCGGACCACTTCGTCACCTTTGGTGATGGCAGAAGATGCCAAACTGGAGAAGATCCTGAATAAGCAGAGGTAGAAACTCAAGCCTGTACATTGCTTTGCCGTTTGTTTGAAATCAAGTACAGTGAGACCTCAACTTACGAACTTAATTGGTTCCCAGACAGAGTGTGTAAGGTGAAAAGTGTGTATCTCAAAAAAAATTCCCATGGGAAACCATTAAAATGGGAATAATCCGTTCCCGGGTTTCCATAAAATATACTTTTCAACTAAATAAGCCTTAAAACTACACACAACATACCTTATTCTATGTATAATAAATGTGCTATTGTATTGTAATGAAAGAAATACACTGCATTGTATCATAAAGTCACTTTATTTACATTTGTGATGGTCATTTATGGCTTGATGGCATGGCGTTGGAGGTCGAAGGTCAAAGGGAATTGCTGTTTGGAAAGAGAGGCGCATTACATGACGACTGTAATTAAAGAAAAAAACTGTGCTGTAAAATAAAGTTTAATTTACCTTTTTTGATGGTCGTTGATGGCTTATGGAAGGAGAGTCACCTTCCATAAGGACTGTTGGTAACTTAACCTCTGGTGCTGTTCGGTCGTGTGCTTCCGCCGAAGATCACTCCGCCAGCCGTGGTGGGTGTGTATTATGAAAACAGTGCTTATTATAAGGTTTAATTTTCATATATTTGACGTTTGTAAGACAAAAAGTTTGTAAGTTGAGGTGTTTGTAAGTTGAGGTCTCACTGTATTCAGCCACAAAAATCCTGAACAATAATAATCCGATTTATTTTCCCAAGGCTTCACCAAATGCAGTTGTTAGAAGAGACCCACGGAGAATGTCTCAGTCCTGCTCGGCCCACTGAACTCACTGTGGAAAGGCCAGAAACTTTGCCTCCATCACCACAAGGGATCACTGCAGAGGCTAAGAACATCACAACAACACCACCACCACCAGTTGCTGTCCTATGCGACTTGGAAAGAGGCAAGATTAGGCTTTTAACTAATTTTGAAGAGTGTTTTTTGCAGATGTATACCAGGCACCCCAAGCAAGGTAGAAAATTGGGGCAATTTCAAACATTTGAAATTAAACTATGCCTTTTTTTTCTTGCTTAACGGTCTTTCTACAATTTGACTTTCGCAGCTAGCGTTTTGGCCTGGAACATAATAATATAGTAGATTCGTGGCTGTCTGTTTGTGAGTTTAGACAAGCAAGCAAACAAGCGACGATGTAAAACCAAACGGTTTGAATTGGAAAATTTCAACTGGCTTGATGATACAATATGTTGTTTTTTTTTGTTGGGTTTGGGCCTTTCCACACAGGACGATCGGTGCAGTTTAACACATGGATGAGCTGTGACTTGCCCAGCCCTTCACTTCCATGCGTAAGCAGCCCACAGCTTGGAGAGGAGAACCTCCGTTTGGAAGATGTGCATACCGACGAGGACAAGCTAAACAGCAGCATCCTATCTTCCGAGTCCACCTTCCTGCCTTTCACGCCTCACTTCGAGCCCGGGCCGCCAAACTCAGACAGCGAGGATGAAACCGAGACGTTTGAAGCCGACTCGCTGGCCCCCAGACGTCCGCCCTCTCCCCATTGCTCCCCCTCACTGGATCAGCGCAATAAGGAAGACTTTGCCACGCCACATTTGGAAGCCCCCGAAGAAGAAACGTTCTCACATTTGGTCAATGAGACAGAGGAAGCCACAAGAGCAGCTGTTAAGATCCAGGCATGGTGGCGGGGACGCTACACGCGGTGTTGTCACCCCAAGGCCAGAGAGGTGCGCAATGAAATCCGACTGCGCCGGATGCAAGATCACATCATCTATTTGTCATTCAAATTTGACAGGTACACTTTATAGACATAGACTTGACATGTTTTTCATTGGCCGTCAATCAAAAGGGTCCATTATAAAGGCTGGATTTTTTTTCCCTATAGTTTTTGCATTCCATTCCGGTAACTGAGGACTTCAAGTGAAATATTATACTTTTTATCTGCAGGGCGCAGAAGCAGTGTGAGGAGGAGAGGTTACAAAGGATGGTCCAAGAGGAAGCCGTCAGGTTTCTATGGAAAGAGGTGAGCTGACTTACTTTTGTGTACAGTCACTCGCCACCTTAAAGGACAACCGACGTCTTTGTACAAGTTGTGTCCATAATTTGTAAAATCACTTCAAATGACTTCTACTGAGCGTATTTTACAAAGATTCCACCGTATATCGCTAGATTTTACGTTTGAAGACTCGCACTGAATATTCAGGAAGTCTTGTTTTCCAATTGGTGACGATTAGTGACGTCACGTCAGGAACGCCCCTGATCGAGAAAGCGACACATAATGCATTGCGTAAACCGAGGTACAGTGAGACCTCAACTTACAAACACCGTAACTTACAAACTTTTTGTCTTACAAACGTCAAATTTATGAAAATTAAACCTCATAATAAGCACTATTTTCATAATACACACCCACCACGCCTGGCGTAGTGATCTTCGGCGGAAGCACCCGACCGAACAGCACCAAAGGTTACATTACCAACAGTCCTTATGAAAGGTGACTCTCCTTCCATAAGCCATCAACGACCATCAAAAAGGTAAATAAAACTTTATTTTACAGCACAGTTTATTTCTTTAATTACAGTCCTCACGTAATGCGCCTCTCTTTCCAAACAGCAATTCCCTTTGACCTTTGACCTCCAACGCCATTCCATCAAACCATAAATGACCATCACAAATGTAAATAAAGTGACTTTATGATACAATGCAGTGTATTTCTTTCATTACAATACAATAGCACATTTATTATACATAGAATAAGGTATGTTGTGTGTACTTTTAAGGCTTATTTAGTTGAAAGGTATATTTTATGGAAACCCGGGAACGGATTATTCCCATTTTAATGGTTTCCTATGGGAAAATGTTTTTTGAGATACACACTTTTCGCCTTACACACTCTGTCTGGGAACCAATTAAGTTCGTAAGTTGAGGTCTCACTGTATCACTGTACATTCCATACAAAATATAGCGCTGCAGCAACTTATGAACAAATTCACCTTACGAATGACCGTTTGGAACATATCTTGTTCGCAAGGTAGGGACCGTCAGTCAAGTAAAAAAATATGTCTACGGACACAAATCAAAATCTGATTTCGACATGGCGTTGTTGATCATGTTTACGTATTTATTTGGGACTCTCCCCAGCTCCAGTCCATGCAGCAGTGGAAGCAGTCTGTCGAAGAGCAGTTGGCCAGCCTCACTCATGTACCCCCTCCTCCCGGACCGTGTCCTGCGGCGGCGCTTCCCGTCACAGAGTGCACTGCAAACCCAGTGGCCACGGATGTCTCCTCCCCGGACTCGGGTTTCCAAATGACAACAAACGAGCAACGGGCCACGTCTGAGGACAGCTTCCTGAGCAGCGGCACTGCACAATCTGTGATGACTGTGCGAGCGCCTGTAGGAGGTGTGGACAGCACGGACTGCAGCCTTCTGGAGCAATACGCCACTTCCTTGCAGCAAATGGAGCAAGAAGACGAAGAAGAGGAGGATGAGGCGGGCGAGGAGGGGGTCGTTGCATCGCGACCATCGTCATCCCTGCGAACCGAAGACGACCGGGCAGATGTCCACTGAAACAAACTACAGCGTAAGAATGTTATGTTTGTCTTCTGGGGCATGACTGAAGACTGCACTTATATTTATTATCTGTCACCCATGAGAGTAAGCGTTTATTAGCCCAACATATTCGACCGCTATCATACACCGTTCACAAAAATCTAGGGATATTTAGCTGGTGGGTAAAAATTCAAGAAGAACAAAATATGCACCCTGTTCCCCAAACATATTCACATGAGCAACTGGTCAATGATTCCATGTTTTTTGCTCACTTTGCTATTTTCGAACAGGTGACTCAACAATGTTTGAAATGTTGATCCATGAATTGACCAATCTGTTTTGGGGTTCAATTAGAATTAGTATTCAAACAATAGTCTTCACTATACAGTAAAGTCTCGTTATATCGATATTCTCGGAAGTCTGAAAAAATATCGATATAACCGGGACTATCGATATATCCGATCCTGCGCGGATGTAATTTTCTCCTTGCGTTCATGGAAATAGTATCGTAATAAGCGGTACTATCGATATAACCGATATCGATATAACGAGACTTTACTATACTTGTTATTTATTAACACTATGAGACCAAGATGACACCTCACAATGGACCAAACAATACCTTGGTTCCAAGAGCCCACTGAGTAAACACCAAAGCTAGTTACTGTTCAACTGGAAGAGTCACAGAAAGGCGCAGGAATGAAAGTCCTTGGAAATATACAATACTGCTCCATCCATGAATCGTATACAGTGGGACCTCGGTTTACGAACCTCTTGGCTGACGAACTTTTTGGTTTACGAATATCACATTGATGAAAATTTTACCTTGGCATGCGAACTATTTTTCGGGATACACACGGAGCTGCCACAATGAGTGATGTGTTGTTCGTGAATGAGCCCGTTCTCCAAACAAGGAAATGGCAGCGGACTTTTTTTTTGTTTAGTCCCACCCCCAGTCGTCGGTTAAAGCCACGTGATTGGTCAAGAACCCAGCAGTGTGGGGTGCGGGGTCAAACATTAAAGAGACAGGCAGACAGAGAGAGAAAACACACACGAAAGGGAGAGGACAGAGCTTGAAACAAAAAAAACAAATACAATGGTTAGAAAATGGATAGAAAACAGTGAAATTTGGAGCCATTTCAACTTTGATAGTTCAAAAGCATAGTGTAGACTGGAAATTTAAACATCCCATCAATCAGGCTCCACAAATAACCCGCACAAGTCATCTGTACACTTGATGCAAAAAGCTATTAACCCAGCTAAACAGATCACAATTGATGAACTAGATACAATTATCACAGAGAAAGCACCTACAAGGGTCATTCCTCAAGATGGTGAAAGAAGCCAATGTTCCTCATCAAGTGTTTAATGCTGAGGAAACCGGACACTCCATTCCATCAAGCCATTAATGACCATCACAAAGGTAAATAAAATGACTTTCTTGTACAGTACAGTTTATTTCTTTAATCATAATACCGTGGCACATTTATTATACTTAAAATAATGTTTATTTTGTGTAGTTTTAAGGCTTAGAAAAGTAGAAAAATATGTTTTATGGGGACCTGGGAACGGATTATTCTCATTTTAATGGTTTCCTATGGGAAATTATTTTTTGGGATACACACTTTTCGCCTTACACACTGTCTGGGAACCAATTAAGTTTGTAAGCCAAGGTCCCACTGTATTTGTTGTGAATTTTGACATCACGCTCCTTGTAGGATAGCAGAAAGTTGTGTACAGTCTGAAATATTCAACAGATGGACATCAACATTGAGAAATATTCAAAAGGTTAAACCAAGTTCACTTGTAAAGGATATGGCGCAATTTACAAAGGACAAACAACCTGAACGCCAAATAACCCAGACTTGAGTAGTGTTGTGCATCTACTGTTGCTTTATTTCTTCTACCTCTTTTGGTGATGGAATATCTTTATTGATATGCATACAATGTACTGCAATAAAAAGCCGATTACTGCACATGCGTTCACTAAATGTATTTCATTTCCCCCCAAAAAAAAATCTTCACAATATAATCACACCCAAACTGCAGATGAAGTGGAACTGCCAATGTTCAACATTTCCCAAGTGAGCTGTGGTTTATTTTCAGGAGTTCTTAACAATTTGATGTTGTGGACCAATATTTTTCTCAGCAAGGCAAGACGTCTTGACGTGACATCACGAACAAGGGGGCGGGACCTTATGAAACTGGCCTCTTCCGGGTTCAATTTGAAGTAGTTTTTGGACACTTTAAATCATTTTTATTGGTGTTTTGCATTTGACTAAAAATATCAGCCTGCGTGTTTTGGGTATTTTAGATGTTATTTAAACGTTTTTCTGATGTCAGTTAGGAAACAAAAAAATGGTGTCGGTTGTCCTTTAAGCTTAGAGTCTGAAGTCAACCTCATAACCAAATAATAGTTGTATTTTTTACAACAAAAATACATGAAACATATTTTTCCTTTTGGTGGTTTGTCATGCATAACATTTTCTTTCTCATTTTTTTCCTTATCTACTATTCGGTTTCTTCGATTTATTTATTATGTACGGGTAACTTAGTGATTGGTGCTTTATCCCCCTCTAGTGGGAAAAAGCAATATTGAAACTCGTACTGATTTCATAACTACGATGACGGCTGAATAAACCTTCTCATTGATACGTATTACATTGTATTTTAGAAAGCCATCCTCATTTCAAGCTCATATAACTCCAGATTCATACAATTTAGGAATTACAGTAAAGTCTCGTTATATCGATATCGGATATATCGATAGTCCCTGTTATATCGATACTATTTCTATGCACGCGCGGATAAAATTACATGCAAACAGGGTCGGATATATCGATAGTCCCGGTTATATCGATATTTTTTCGGACTCCCTTGAATATCGATATAACGAGACTTTACTGTAATTGAATTTTTCACGCTGCAAAAGAGTCTTTTTTTCTTTTGTGGGGGCGACCAAAATAACGAAGACATTTAATAACCATTAAAATAACATTAAAATCTATAACGAAACGCGCGCGCGCACACACACACAACGGGAAACCAATGCAGTGTTTTTAAAATCAGGGTTATGTGCCTTCTGATCATGCACTGCCGAGTCCTGAAGCAATAAAGCAGGACACGTTTTTTTTTTGTGGGCTAAATATAGGGAGAACGAGCCCATTTGTTCTGGGACTACATTATCCCTTTTATATTCATTCCAAAAGTGAACCCTACATGAAAATACATTTTAAATTTGAAAAACAGAATGAGGCAAGCTTCATGTTTTTAATATTCAATATTGTTTTTTATTTGTCGTTCATGAGACACGAGGTTAATGCGGAAGTTGTGAAGAACAGCAGCCAATCAGAGTCGACGACCAGCGTACGACCATGTCTTGGCGAGGATTGTTTTTAACCGAATCGGAGGATGCTTCTTACCGACACTTACCCAAATTGTGGACACGCTGTTTTAATTTGGAATGATTGCTAATTGCTATTTGGATTTGGAAATGCATTAGTAAGATTTGTCAATAATCGGGAGGTTGTATTTTGTAGCGTAGAGATTCGTGGGTAGCGGACAGACCTCAAGCTTGGGTAAGTTATCATGTTGCATCACTTCTGTTTTTTTAGGGGGTGTGTGCACTTATCACTATCATTGCGATGATTACTATTTATTTTTATAACGTTTTCCAAAATAAGGGTTTCTGTATCTCTTTTCGTTGCCGTCACAAGACGAATATATTTATTTACTGCTGTGGTTTATGCTAAAGACAAATTAAATAAACATTTCCAGACTGTCCTCACTCTCTATCTGTCTTTCTCTCTGTCTCTCTCTGTCTCTCCCTCTCTGCCCTACCCCTCTCTCTATCTACACACACAAACACACGTACACACACTGCATTCGTGTATATAATATGCATGTTTCGAATTTCCCTAGTGTAGCAGAAAAATGCTCCTTAGTCACTAGGTTATTTCTTGTTTACTGGAGAGTTATGGATGGATATGTGGAACAAATTCGTTTCAGGGGGACAACATTAGATTTTTGTTTTGTTTTCTCTCCCATGTGTGTTCAAGGTGGTGTGATGACATCATCTCCAAATACAGTGGATTAGCCCAACTGGAGCAGTCATGCAGTCCAGAAATGCTTTAAAATATGGCCTCATCATTATCACTCTGTTTGGTCTCATCTTCTTGCTGCAAAACATCACAAATGGCGAGGTGAGAGAAGTTCAAACTTTTCTTGCACGCTATACATATTGATTAGAAATGCCAGCTGGTAACGGTGAAGGAAGCCAGGCCTTAAAAAGTCTGAGCAAGTGGAATAACGCAAGCCGAATGAATGGAATGTAAATGAATGATTTCAAGCGCTTCATAGGTCTGAAGAAGCAATACCATCCAGTGAGAATCAGAAAACCTTTATTCGTCCCACAATGGGGAAATTTGCAGTCCACAGCAGCAATTTGAAAGGGGATGTGGTGGTGGTGGAGGGGGGGCGGGGGTGAAAGGATACAAAAACCAGATATTCTAAGCATAGTAAAATAAAAATGGCAATTGTATACTAGAAATGTGCAAAACCGAAAACATCAACTACAAGGTTAAACTGTATTATGGAGTTGCATCTCGGAATCGGAAAACCTTTATTCGTCCCACAATAGGGAAATTTGCAGTCCACAGCAGCAATTTGAAAGGGGATGTGGTGGTGGTGGAGAGGGGGCGGGGGTGAAAGGATACAAAAACCAGATATTCTAAGCATAGTAAAATAAAAATGACAATTGTATACTAGAAATGTGCAAAACCGAAAACATCAACTACAAGGTTAAACTGTATTATGGAGTTGCATCTCGGAATCGGAAAACCTTTATTCGTCCCACAATTGCAGTCCACAGCAGCAATTTGAAAGGGAATGGGGCTCTAAGATTCCATTCATGTGATTTTATAAATAATGCATTACAGCAAAACAAACAAACAAACAAAAAAACTTGTTGCGCAACATTGTTATTTATAGTACAGTAAAGTCTCGTTATATCGATATTCAAGGGAGTCCGAAAAAATATGGATATAACCGGGACTATCGATATATCCGACCCTGTTTGCATGTAATTTTCTCCGTGCGTGCATAGAAATAGCATCGATATAACCGGGACTATCGATATATCCGATATCGATATAACGAGACTTTACTGTACTTTTTATTTTCGCTAACAAAAAAAAAAATTGACATCAGGAGATTCTTTGTGTTCTTAATGTGCGTAGCTAAACTCCCCCAATGAAAAAATGACTTGCAGTCCTTATAACAATCCTTAAAGGACAACCGACACCATTTTTTTTGTTTTCTAACTGACATCAGAAAAATGTCTTATAGCAGGGGTGTCAAAGTCATTTTTTGCCGCGGGCCACATTGTAGTTATGGTTTCCTCTCGAGGGCCGTTATGAATTTGGGGAACCCATTAGAATGTTTAAATCCCTTCAAATATTACATATAGTCACACAGCAAATTAATGAATAACTCGTTTTCAAATCTGAAGTCAAGAATAATTACTTTTATTGTGGTTGACATCCAAAAATATGAAATTTTGGCTCGGATTTTAGCAATCATCATGGAATTTAACAAGTTTGATTTGCTTTCGCGAGCCGAAAAAAATGATGTGGCGGGCCGGATTTGGCCCGCGGGCCTTGACTTTGACACCTGTGTTTTATAGGATCTAAAATATCCAAAAAGCGCAGGCTGATATTTTTAGTCAAATGCAAAACACCAATAAAAATGACTTAAAATGTCCCAAAACTACTTCAAAATGACCCCGGAAGTGGCGAGTTTCCGAAGGCTCCGCCCCCTTGTTCGTGACGTCACGACATGACGTCTTGCCTTGCTCTAGGATCAAAACAATGGCTTCGGATTCGGAGAAGATGCTTTCTTGTTACCCATCCAGTTATGAATATGATTCAAATAGTTCTGAAGAGGAAAGCATATATGTTTGCAATCGATTAAAAAAGTCCTTCCGGATCATTTTGAGACGTCTGGATTCCAATGTAGATCCCAGAAAATGCACAAGATGGCGCACCAGCTCCGTTGGCTGATTTGTCTGCTGGGAATTTGTGTCAACTAGTATCAAATAGTAGTCTTGGTGCAACACACAACGATTTATCATGGCGTTATTTATGTGCTTTCCTTCTAATTTAGCCATCAACACGGATCAACATGACATTTTCAGACCAAAACAAAGTACCCAAAATGCATTGTGTGTCGCTTTCTCGGTAAGGGGCGTTACATACGTGACGTCACATCCGGAATCGTCACCAACGCGAAAACGACTTCCTGAATATTCAGCGCGAGTCTTAAAACGTTAAATATAGCTATATGCGGTGGAATCTTTATAAAATACGCTCAGTAGAAGTCATTTGAAGTGATTTTACAAATTATGGACACAACTTGTCCGGAGGCGTTGATTGTCCTTTAAGACACTGTCTCCCGGAAAAAAAAGGACAGTGAAACCAATGCATCCCCAATTTCCCACAACACACCCAATGGTCTCTCACTGCACGCTTGTGTTCCCCGGCACCCCTTTTTTTTGCAAATCCTCTCAGTGATACAAACTATTGTTAAAAATCATCATCTTTTCAGAACTGGAAGTATCAAACAACGTCGGCGCTGTACAAGTTCCGGAGCCGCATTGAGTCAATCCGCTGGAGAAGGTTGCCAACGTTTCACCACAACCACAGCTTCTGTTCACATCTGGGCCAGCCACCATCACCCTTAGAAGAGTTGGAGGAGCGGGACCTGTTGGATCTCATCGCCTGGCCCCAACTGCCCTCCGGTTCCGCACTACCCACCCTCTGCCGGACGAGTGACCCGGCCCACAGCCTTTTTACAATCGTCCCCGCCAAAAACGACCAGCGTTGGTATGTGGGCGACCAGCTGGAAGCGCTCATCCACCTGCACGACTTCAAGGGTCGACCCAAACGCTACGGCGGCGATTTTCTGCTGGCTCGGTTGCACTCCCCAAAATACAAGGCGGGAGTCGCCGGCCAGGTGGTGGACCACAAGAACGGACTCTATTCCGTTCGATTCCCGCTGCTGTGGGAGGGGACGGCTCAGGTTGAGGTCGTCATGGTGCACTCGAGCGAGGCCGTCGCCGTGCTGCTGAGGCTGAGGGAGGAAAGGCCCGATCGGGTGTTTTTCGTCAGCGTCTTTCGCCTCGCCCTTCTTTCCGAGACCACAGTTTGCAACGTGTGCCTGCCGCAGGACCAGGGGCAACTTTGCAACTACACGGACCTTCACTCTGGCGAGCCGTGGTATTGTTACAAGCCTAAAATGCTCAGCTGCGATGTTAGAATCAACCATGCCAAGGGAGGCTACCTGAAAAACATCATCACCGACAAAGAAGCTTTGCTCTTCCAAAGGTTTGTACTGTCAACTGAAATGATGAACAAAAGCTGCTCAAAAAGGTATTTCAAAGGAGTTGAGCCCCACTTGACCTTTTCAGAATCAGAATCAGAATCAGAATCAGATTTTGTCACAGATGTTAGTTCGGACACTGTTAACAAAGGCTCGAACACAGGAAGATTGTCTTTTACTGCCGGCAGGGAATGTAGCCATTCATGACCGATGCCCAACTTCTGCAGCACCTCTGCCAAGCTATTTATTGAGAGTATATGCAAATTTAAAGGACACCATTTTTTGTTTCCTAACTGATATCAGAAAAAAACGTTTTATAGCATCTAATATACCCAAATGATATTTTTAGTCAAATGCAAAACACCAATAAAAATGAGTTAAAGTGTCCCAAAACTACTTTAAAATGACCTCGGAGATGGCGAGTTTCAGTGACGTCACGGCAGGACGTGTTTGCCTTGCTCCAGAATCAAAACAATGGCTTCAGATTCGGACAAGATGCTTTCTTGTAACTAATCCAGTTATGAATATGATTAAAATAGTTCTGAAGAGGAAAGCATAAATGTTTGCAATCGATTAAAGAAGTCCTTCTGTGTCATTTTGAGGCATCTGGACTCCAATGTAGCGTCCCAGAAAATGCACAAGATGGCCCTCAAGCTCCGTTGGAAATGGGCTGATTTGTCCGCTTGGAATTTGTGTCAACTAGTATCAAATAGTAGTCTTGGTGCAACACACAACGATTCACCATGGCGTTATGTATGTGTTTTCCTTCTAATTTCGCCATCAACACGGATCAACACAAAGTTTTCACACCAAACAAAGTACCGAAAATGCATTGTGTGTCCTTTCTCGGTCAGGGGCGTTCCTTCCGTGACGTCAGGAATCGTCACCAACTGAAAAACAAGACTTCCTGAATATTCAGAGCGAGTCTTAAAACGTAAGATATATGCGGTGGAATCTTTGTAAAATACGCTCAGTAGAAGTCACTTGAAGCGATTTTACAAATTATGGACACAACTTGTCTGGGGGCGTCGGTTGTCCTAAGATGACATTGGAGCAGTCTTTCCATCACGTCAACGCATTTTGCTGTACTTGTTTGGTCTGAAAACTTCGTCATGCACCAAAAAGAGGGCAGAAGAGGGCGACAAAGCTCCGTGTAAGGAATTAATCAGCCTGTGGAAACGGGCTGATTAATTCCTTACATGGAGCTTTGTCGTCATTTTCTGCCTCTTTTTTGGTGCTGCATTTCCCCCCTCCTATTGCCTCAAAATGGCACGGAATAAATTCTTTCATTGATTGCAAACATATATGCTTTCCTCTTCAGAACTATTTGAATCGTATTCATAACTGGATGAGTAACAAGAAAGCATATTCTCCGAATCTGAAGTCATTGTTTTGATTCTCCAGCAAGGCAAGACGTCTTGGGGTGACACCACGAACAAGGGGGCGGGACCTTCTAAAACTGGCTACTTCTGGGTTCATTTTTTTGCAGATTTTGGACATTTTAAGTTATTTTTATTGGTGTTTTGCATTTGACTAAAAATATCATACTGCGTGTTTTGGGTATTTTAGATGCGATAAAACATTTTTCTGATGTCAGTTAAGAAACAAAAAAGTGACGTCGGTTGTTCTTTAAGTGATACATAAGTAAAACACAGTCTTTTTGATTTGAATACCACACCCCTGGATGTCCCACCCCACACCCCTGATAGATTTGTAACCTGGCTAATGAGCTCTTCCTGTGAAGGAGTTTACCAAGTCCTAAATTCTGCCCAAGGCTAGATCGCCTACTTGACAATGACAGTTTAACAGGCTGTGTCTGTTCACCTCAGATTAACCCCAGATTTTCCGTGCTTCCATTGTGGGCCTAGTGTTTGGCCAACTAAGCATTCAACAGCATGATTTTTTTTAAATATGATTACTTATATTCTGTCTATTCCCTATCACCACATCAGTGAGGTGAACGTCAAAGTTCCCATCCACGCTTCCACAACAGACACCATCACTGTACTGCCTCCTAGGAAAGGTACTGCGGAGCTTTAGACCAATATTTCACTTTTTCTGGAATGGCTATTTAGTCACATTGTTGTATCTGCTGTCATTGAAGAAAATACCAGTCAAAAAACGGATCCTGTGAAGCTGGCAACGTCTGGGTACTACTACCAGGACTCGTGGAAGCCGTTGGGTGGCGTCACCATGCGGCAATTTGACGGAGCGTCCGCCATCACTCGGTGTTTGACCAACAAGATGGTCTACATGTACGGCGACTCCACCGTGCGCCAGTGGTACGAGTACCTCCTCACTTCGCTTCCAGGTGAGTGGTCCTGTCTCATTGCGTTGCGGCCGTTTGTTTAAGGTGGTGGAGGAAAAAGGATTCAAATGCTACTGTATTGATACTCGTGTAACATTTGAGAAGTATGGGTTTTGTACAGACGCTCCCCAACTTACGAACGAGATACATTCCGAATGGTCGTTCGTAAATTGAATTCATTTGTAAGTTGCTTCAGAGCTATATTTTGTATGTAATGTATGTTTAAAAGACACCATTTTTTTTGGTTTCCTAATTAACATCAGAAAAACGTTTTGTAGCATCTAAATATACCCAAAACATGCAGTATGATATTTTTAGCCAAATGAAAAAAATAAATAAAAATGACTTAGTGTCCAACAACTACTTCAAAATCAAACAGGAAATGGCCAGTTTCAGAAGGTCCCGCCCCCTTGTTCGTGACGTCATGCCAAGACGTCTTGCCTTGCTCTAGAATCAAAACAATGGCTTCAGATTCGGAGAAGATGCTTTCTTGTTACTCATCCAGTTATGAATATGATTCAATTAGTTCTGAAGAGGAAAGCATACATGTTTGCAATCGATTAAAAAAGTCCTACCATATCAATTCGAGCAGGGACCTCAGGACTCCAATGTAGCATTCCAGAAAATGCACAAGATGGCCCCCAAGCTCTGTTGGAAATGGGCTGATTTGTCTTCTGGGAATTTGTGTCAGCGAATATCAAATAGTTGCCTTGGTGCAACACACAACGATTCACCATCGCGTGATTTATGTGTTTTTCTTCTAATTTCGCCATCAACACGAAGTTTTCAGACCAAACAAAGTACCACAAAATGCATTGTGTGTCCTTTTCTCGGTCAGGGGCGTTCCTTTCGTGACGTCAGGAATCGTCACCAACTCAAAAACAAGACTTCGAGTCTTAAAACGTAAAATATAGCTCTATGCCGTGGAACCTTTTGTAAAATACGCTCAGTGGAAGTCATTTGAAGCGATTGTACAAATTATGGACACAACTTGTCCGGAGACGTCGGTTGTCCTTAATGTTCCAGAAACGATATTACACACCATTGGCTTTTTTATCCCCAGTAATTTTCTTTTTCTGACAATCCCGCAGTCATTCCGTACCATCCATGCTCTTGCGAAAGCGACATGGCCTCCAATTGCTACTGACCAAATGTTTCCTCTACAGAGATGAAGGAATTCAACCTTCAGAGTCCCAAAAAGGTGGGGCCCTTAATGGCGGTGGACAGCACCCACAACATTCTGCTAAGGTACCGCTGCCACGGCCCACCCATTCGCTTCTCCGGCGTCACGGCCAGCGAGTTGCGCTACATCGCCAACGAGTTGGACGGCCTGTCCGGCGGTCCCAACACGGTGGTGGCGCTCAGCATCTGGTCTCACTTCAGCACCTTCCCCGCGGAAGTGTACATACGTCGCCTTCGGCATATCCGCAAGGCGGTGGTGCGACTTCTGAACAGGGCACCGGGGACGGTGGTGGTGGTCCGCACGGCCAACCCTCAGGCGCTGGAAGGGGACGCCAGCTTATACAACAGTGACTGGTTTTCGCTGCAGCTCGACACCATACTGCGCGCCATGTTTAAGGGTCTTGACGTTATGCTAGTGGATGCCTGGCAGATGTGCGTAGCGCACCATGAACCTCACCACCTACACCCTCCCAGGGCCATCGTCAAGAACATGGTCGACATGATGCTCTCCTACGTTTGTCATGATGGGACCACGGACATTGTGCGAGTTTTGGAACCAGGTTGAAAGTGTGAAAGGGACCACACTGAAAAAAAACAGAAAAAGTTGTAATTGAAGGAGTCTTATTAACTCATTCACTTCCAGATGTGCAAAAATGTGTCCACTCCAGTGCCAGGGTTTTTGTCATTGTCACTTGAATTTCAGGACCCACAGAAGATTGAGTTTTAGGACGACATAAACATTTAAAGGACAACCAACGTCACTTTTTTGTTTCTTAACTGACATCAGAAAAACGTTTTATAGCATCTAAAATACCCAAAACTCGCAGTATGATATATTTATTCGAATGCAAAACGCCAATAAAAATGACTTAAAGTGTCCAAAATCTGCAAAAAAATGAGCTGCAAATTGGGCATTTTCAGAAAGTCCCGCCCCCAGTTCGTGACATCACGCCAAGACGTCTTGCATTTCTGGAGAATTAAAACAATGGCTTCAGATTCGGAGAAGATGCTTTCTTGTTACTCATCCAGTTATGAATATGATTCAAATAGTTCTGAAGAGGAAAGCACAAATGTTTGCAATCGATTAAAGAATGTATTCCGTGCCATTATGAGGCAACATTGAGGGGAAATGTCTTACTGAAAAAGAGGCACAAAATGGCGACCTCCTGTGGCCACCTCCGTTTCCACAGGCTGATAAATTCCTTATATGGAGCTTGGACGCCCTCTTCTGGTGGCTTTTGGGTGCAACACAAGGTCCCCAGACCAAACAAATATAGCAAAATACATTGACATGATGAAAGGACTGCTACAATGCGTCTTTTTTTCAGTCAGGGGCGTTCCTCGAGTGACGTCACGAAAATATAGCTACGTGCGGTGGAATCTTTGTAAAATACGCTCAGTAGAAGTCATTTGAAGCCATTTTACAAATTATGGACACAACTTGTCCGCAGACGTCGGTTGTCCTTTAAAAGTCATGTAATTACTTTCTTAGTTATGTCCAAGAGATGCCAGCTGCTCCGCTTAATATAAAATTGACAACTTGTTCTGCCAATGCTTAGTTGTAAGTGTATTATTGACTGTGACGTTTGAGAATAAATATTTTAATTAAAAATGCAAGAGTTATCATTTGATTCAAATAGAAGAAGCAAATAATTATAAAGCACGCACCAGATAACTAAAATGAATATAATTTCATGCAATTATCTTTTTTAAAGGGGGTGGAGGATCTTTTAATGCTGAAAAGTACAGCAAAGTATGTGTAGTATGTCGGACTTCGTTGCTTCCCATCACTTCTCGTACCGCCCCTCACGCGTCTGATTAAAACCTCGCACTTTATCGCGTTGTTTTGACACAGCTGATCGTTCGCCTGCCTGAGTGACAAAATAAAACAGGCCAGTCTTACGGGACGCTCCGTTACTCCCACAGGGAGTAGGAGAGTTGACTGGCTACTATCACGAAGCGACTGCCCGGACGGGAATCGGGGACCCACTCAAATTCCCGTCATGAAACTCTGCACGATGGCGACTAGCTAACGTTAGCACCGTCCCGACTGAAAGGGACCGATAGCCAAAGAAATCCCCGAGGCGATTAGCTTAAATGTCAATGTTGTTGTTTATTAAAAACCACCCTCGGTCACCATGTCCTGCTCTGGCAACCTGGTATGGGATGTAAATAAACGCCTCATCGGATACAGCGAGCCAAACAACATTCGGACAAGTTATTTAGGTAAGAATGGAACAAAGTGGGGAAAGCTAGCGTGTTTGGAGATTGTCGCCCATGTCACGATATCTTCCTCTTCCTAATGTTTACTACAAAGAACACTGCATGTCCAGCACCTGCGCGAACTATCACATTTGTGTTCTTCAGAAATAGATCTGCACATTATTTACTAATTGCTTATCGCTGCTATTGGTCCTATATACGGTGTCGTCGAGCTGTTTACACCTGATTGAGTCTAAGTAAAGACCAAAGCCCCGAATAGGTGCGGCAGGTGCAGTTTTAGTCACTGCCGTATTTAGCTTGACAACTTAAAGCTCTCATTGTGTTCAGTTACATTGCAGCAGCCGCAGTAGAGAAACTAGCAGCATAAACAGCAGCAGCACCCCCAGTTTATATTTAGCTTGGAAAAGGATACGAGGGACAACTTGTGGCTTGTGTTCCAATCCCAGATTTTTGCCTCCCAAAAATTAATTCACACAGTGTTTTTTTTTTTTTTGTCAAATCAAGACCCACATTTAAAATGTGATTCTCCCACAGAGCGCCAAACTTTAGCAAATAGATCATGCACTTCCATAACATTCGTGTGCACTTCACCGAACCCCATGCTGAAGAAAAGAAAGGACTTAAATAAAAAAAAACTCTTTAGTGACTGCTTGTTGATCAATAATAGTTCTGTAATGTGAACGTTGTGGAAAACCGAAAATTGTGGCAATTGTTTATTAATACTACGGACGGTGTTTTCAGGACTAAACCCAAGAGACACGTTTACCTTGTTTTGCTGTCCTATTCACTTAAATGATACATTTATATTCTATAAAATTTCACCATGCACTTTCTTGTAGCAGCAATAAATTAAATTACATTGTGATGAATCAGTGCAATAAATTAATAGACGAAATTCAATGTGCATGTGTGGCAGACAGACAGTTTGTTGCTTGTCTTTAACACATCGCGCTAACTAAAATAATACCAACCCAACTTTTTCATTATTATTATAATCGTTATTGTGTAATAAACACCCAGACTCTCTATCTCGATGTGTTAATTATGCCCTGTAGAGTGAGGGAAGAGAAGTTTCACAACACTAATACAATCTTGCTAAGCACTTTTTTAATTCTCAGATTTTATTCTTATGTGTACATGTTTGCCCTACAACTGTCAGAAGTCCGAAAACGTATTTCCTTTGGAATCTACAGGTAGAAGAGAGTTCGTTCAGAGACTGAAACTAGAGGCAACGCTGAACATACACGATGGATGTGTGAGTACTTCCTACTTTCGACCGTTGACTTCAGTCTGAGAGAAACCCAAACTGACAGAAGAGTCATGTCGAACCGTTTCACCAACACTCAAACAACATTTTAACTTGTCCCGTTTTTATCATTACATCTGACAAGCCCGGATACAAAAAAACATACTTTTATGGATTGTCTGTATGAGACTGTTTGGTTGATTTTTTGACAAAACACTGAAATGTTTGCGGAATGACAAAGAAGTGCGGTCCTTGGAAAACGGACGCAAACCTTTAATACGGTTCAATTTCATAAAGTCACATTCAAACATTCAGTCACATTGTCATTAAACTTGTACTTTAAAGGGCAACCGACGTCACTTTTTTGTTTTTTAACTGACATCAGAAAAACTGACTTGAGTTTTTCCTCATTGAATGTCTGTTCACTGTGTGCTGTCTCTTCTGCTCCCTCACAGGTCAACACGATATCATGGAATGATACGGGCGAATACATTTTATCAGGTTCTGATGACACCTTCCTGGCCATTACTAACCCATACAACAAAAAGGTGTGCATAGAACATTTTGGAAATTGGGTGAAAAAAAAGAAGTTGAAATACCGTAAATTCCGAACTATAAGCCGCTACTTTTTTCCCAAACTTTCAACCCTGCGGCTTATTCAGTGATGCAGCCAATTTATGTAATTTTTCTAACGGCCGCCAGCGAGTAGAAAAGGGAAGATTTAGACCGGTGGAATACAGTGAGACCTCAATTTACGAACTTAATTGGTTACCAGACAGAGTGTGCAAGGCGAAAAGTGTGTATCTCAAAAAAAATTCCCATAGGAAACCATTAAAATGGGAATAATCCGTTCCCGGGTTTCCATAAAATATACTTTTCAACTAAATAAGCCTTAAAACTACACACAAAATACCTTATTCTATGTATAATAAATCTGCTATTGTATTGTAATGAAAGAAATACACTGCATTGTATCATAAAGTCACTTTATTTGCATTTGTGATGGTCATTGATGGCTTGATGGAATAGCATTGGAGGTCAAAGGGAATTGCTGTTTGGAAAGAGAGGCGCATTACATGAGGACTGTAATTAAAGAAATAAACCGTGCTGTAAAATAAAGTTGTATTTACCTTTTTGATGGTCCATAAGGACTGTTGGTAACTTCACGTCTGGTGCTGTCCGGCCGTGTGCGTCCGCTGAAGATCACTCCGCCAACCGTGGTGGGTGTGTATTATGAAAATAGTGCTTATTATAAGGTTTAATTTTCATAAATTTGACGTTTGTAAGACGAAAAGTTTTTAAGATAAGGTGTTTGTAAGTTGAGGTCTCACTGTATATGCGTCGAAGAAGACTGCATCTTCTTGTCTTGACCATAAATTAAATTAGCGTGAAGATACCCTCATTATGGAAAATGCAAAATGAAAGACGCATATAACGCAGCTTTCAAGCTCAAAGCAATTGAGCAGTCCGATAAAGAAGGAAACTGAGCTGCTGCGCATAAACGAATCGATGGTGAGACGCTGAAAACGGCAGCGGGAAGAACGGGAGAAATGTAAAAAGACGAATAAAGCTTTCCCAGGTAATAAAAGCACATGCGACTTATATACAGGTGCGGCTTGTGTATGTATAGAATCGGGTTTCCTCTTAAAATGTGGTGGGTGCGGCTTATAATCGAGTGCGCTCTATAGTCCGGAAATTACGGTAGTCTGAAAAAAAAATGATGAAACTGTTACTGTTCCCACTTTTTAGCGCCAACTTGTTTTGCCCGACGTCCTCAGGTCAAAAAGTCAATCCGCTCTGGCCACCGGGCCAATATCTTCAGTGCAAAGTTCATGCCTCACACCAATGACCAGGAGATCATCTCCTGCTCTGGGGATGGAATCCTCTACTATACCCACACAGAAAAGAGTGCAGATTTCAACAAACAGTGTCAGTTTACCTGCCATTACGGCACCGCGTATGAGGTAAACAAAGCGTCAGAAATTCTTCTGTTGGCAACGTTGTTTTTCCAACGTCGTCGTTTGCTGCGTTGCCAGATTATGACAGTACCAAACGACCCCTACACCTTCCTGTCCTGCGGGGAGGATGGCACTGTGCGATGGTTCGACCTCCGCATGAAAACCAGCTGCATGAAAGAGGACTGCAAAGATGTACGGTGACGTCCGTTTCATGTGTCACAATTTGTTTGATAATTACGGTTCTACTTTTTTGTTTTGTTGAACCGCGAATTAAGTCGAGTTGATGTCATCCTGCTTGAACACAGGTGTCAAAGTGAAGGCCCTCGGGCCAAATCCGGCCCGCCACATTATTTTTTTCGGCCCGTGAAAGCAAATCAAACTTGTTAAATTCCATGATGATTGCTAAAATCTGAGCCAAAATGTCATATTTTTGGATGTCAACCACAATAAAAGTCATTATTCTTGACTTCAGATTTGAAAACGAGTTATTCATTAATTTGCTGTGTGCTCTATATGTAATATTTGAAGGGATTTAAACATTCTAATGCAGGGGTGTCAAAGTCGTTTTTTGCCGCGGGCCACATTGTAGATATGGTTTCCTCCCGAGGGCCGCTATGAATTTGGGGAAGCCATTAGAATGTTTAATCCCCTCGACATATTACATACAAAGCACTAATTAAAATAATTAACAACTAATTTTTAAATCTGAAGTCAAGAAAAATGACTTATTGTGGTTTACATCCAAAAATATGACATTTTGGTTAGGATTTTAGCAAGTATGATGGACAAGTTCACAAGCTTGATTTGCTTTCGCGGGCCGAAAAAAAATATGTGGCGGGACGGATTTGGCCCCCGGGCCTTGACTTTAACACCTGTGTTCTAATGGGTTCCCCAAATTCATAACGCCCCTCGAGAGGAAACCATAACTACAATGTGGCCTGCGGCAAAAAATGACTTTGACACGCCTGTGCTAGAAGAACAAATGTTTCAATCACACCATTGTTTTTTGTTGTTGTTTTTTTGCTTCTAATTCAGTTTTTTCAAGCTTACGTTGCGCTCATCGGAGAGTTCATTAACTTTTTCCCGACATACATTGAAAAAAACGGGAGCATTTGCGAATGCAACCATCGCATTGTCGACCCCTCTACAAGCAATCAGGAATTCTGCTTTCTGTTTCTGCTTTCTGTTTGTCAGGACATCCTGATCAATTGCCGCAGAGCAGCAACGTCCATCTCAATCTCGCCGCTGATGCCCTACTACCTGGCGGTGGGCTGTTCGGACAGCTCTGTGCGCATCTATGACAGACGGCTGCTCGGCACAAGGGCCACAGGTAAGGATAATGGGAAAATAATGACTTGTCGCCTTTATTGGAATGCTGAAGTTTGAATGTGAACAAACAAGTCCCATAGTTGTAGGAAATGGTTCGAATCCCCTTATTCTTCGGCAAATGGAATCGCGTTCTGGTTTCGTGATTGGAATAATTCAAGCCTCATTACATTGTTTGCATCTAATTGCAATTGAATGGTTGGCTGGGGAGATGTAACCAAATTCCATCGGTTGACATTGTGTTTCCTGCAATGTCGAAAGATGAAACGATAAAGCAATTCATCCCTTTTGTAGGCAACTACATGGGCCGGGGGACGACGGGCATGTGTGTGAGGTTTGTTCCAGCTCATCTGTCCAATAAGTCGTGTCGCGTGACGTCGCTGTGCTACAGCGAGGATGGCCAGGAGGTGCTGGTCAGCTATTCATCCGACTACATCTACCTGTTTGACCCCAAAGACGACCAGGCCCGAGAGCTGAAGGGCCCCTCAGAGGAGAGGAGGGATGAGGTAAGCACCAGAAGAATTGTATGTCTTAAAGGACAACCGACATCACTTTTTTGTTTCCTAACTGACATCAGCAAAACGTTTTCTAGCATCTAAAATAACCAAAACACGCAATATGATATTTTTAGTCAAATGCAAAACACCAATAAAGATGACTTAAAGTGTGCTGAAACTGCAAAAAAAATTGAACCCGGAAGTGGCCAGTTTCAGAAGGCCCCGCCCCCTTTTTTGTGACGTCACGACAGGACGCCTTGCCTTGCTCGAGAAACAAAACAATGGCTTCAGATTTGGAGAACATGCTTTGTTGTTACTCATCCAGTTATGAATATGATTCAAATAGTTCTGAAGAAGAAAGCATACATGTTTGCAATCGATTAAAGAATTTATTCCGTGTCATTTTGAGGCATCGGAGGGGGGGGGATTGATGCAACCAAAAAAGGCAGTAGATGGCGACAAAGCTCCGTGTGGAAATGGGCTCAACATTTTTGTCACAGCACACAAGGATTCACCATTGCGTTATTTGTGTTCTTCTAATTCTTCAAATTTTGCCATCAACACGGATCAACACAAAGTTTTCAGACCAAACAAAGTACGGCAAAATGCATTGACGTGATTAAAGCACTGCAACAGTGTATCCTTTCTCGGTCAGGGGCGTTCCTTCAGTGACGTGACGTGAGGACTCGTCACCAATTCAAAAACAAGACTTCCGGAAAGTCACTATTGCAAGAGTGCATTATGAAAATAAAAAATGATGGTTTTATTTAATGCATAAGTTGATTTTTCACTTTACTACAGTACAAAAGCATGCTTGATACACAATCCCTGAGCTCAAGGAGAAAATTACATGCCATATCAAAGATCCCCTATTTATTGCCCACTTTTAATGCAGTTTGGCGCAGGATCGGATATATCATTGTTTGGCACCCCTGCTCCAAAGGTAGCTAGATGAAAACAAGCCGGCCCAAAAATCAAAGTAAGGCGAAAAGAAAAAAAAGGCCTCCTATCATCTTGTTTGAACTGCGGATTCAGTGTCAAGCAATGACTTAGAAAGGGGATCCGTCCGAGGAATTGCGTCCGAAATGTGCTCAATCATGCTGCTAGTGTTTCAAAGTCTCATGAGTTCAGCTGTGGCGAGATGGCGACCCAACATTCCTTTCCAAATAGAGCAACCCACGCACACTGCGTTCCCACTCGCCTCAAATAGTTCGAGTGGATGTTCTGTTATAACTGGTGTTGTGAGTGCCCCCTCACACACACACACCCCTCCACCTGTATCTCTACTTCCTCTGATTGAGTCTGCCCGACTTCTACATTGAAGTGGTCGACCTCCACCATCTTCTATTTCTGGCCCCTCGAGCGATGGGGACAGAATAGGAACGGGCAGAGTGCTGCGTGAGACGGACGGGGTCGACTGACCGAGATCTGCACTATTTGACTTTTGACACCGCAGCTATTTTTGAACACGCTATGACTGACAAACTACTAATCTCTCGGTCTCCGTGCGCGTGTTGTTTCCACAGCTTAGGCAGCCGCCAGTGAAGCGCCTCCGTCTGCGAGGTGACTGGTCGGACACCGGACCACGAGCTCGTCCCGAGAGTGAGAGGGAGCGAGATGGTATGTATATCACTGTTGACCGCAACCTCCATGACACCTGCAAACGGACTGTATCTCCCGTGGTTGTTTTTCCAATGGGTCAGAATAAGGTCAAACAAACATAATCCACTCATTGACTACACACCACAGTTGTTACTCTTTTGTTGTTCTTGTTTAGGGGAGCAGAGCCCCAACGTGTCCCTCATGCAGAGGATGTCGGACATGTTGTCACGCTGGTTCGAAGAAGCCAGTGAGGCTCAGAGCAGTCGAGGAACTCGTCCTCAGTCGCGACCCCGGGGTGAATTTTTTAAAACTCATTCACGAATGTATTCGGGAATTGAACATATGACGCAGAGCGCCATTCCCGAATCTGTTCGGGTTTTGTTTTTCTTGTTTGGATGCTGATAAAGTGCCTGCAATGGTCTATGGCAGGGGTGTCAAAGTCATTTTTTGCCGCGGGCCACATTGTAGTTATGGTTTCCTCTCGAGGGCCGTTATGAATTTGGGGAACCCATTAGAATGTTTAAATCCCTTCAAATATTACATATAAAGCACACAGCAAATTAATGAATAACTCGTTTTGAAATCTGAAGTCAAGAATAATGACTTTTATTGTGGTTGACATGCAAAAATTTTGGCTCAGATTTTAGCAATCATCATGGAATTTAACAAGTTTGATTTGCTTTCGCGGGCCGAAAAAAATGATGTGGCGGGCCAGATTTGGCCCGCGGGCCTTGACTTTGACACCTGTGGCCTATGGCAATGTTTTTTCCTTTCCGCAAGGGGGAAGCATTTCCCTTTTCTCCATTATGGCGCTTTGTTCCAGCTTCAGCTGTTGTTAAAGCACTAAATAAACCAATATGTATGTATTGCATTGTATTTTGGACAGCCTTCGTATAATTTAGGACCCATCTAATTTAGGAATTAACTTTTTTTTGTGATGAAAGAAGAGAATCTAAGGTTTCTTATATTGCATTGAATGTTTATGTAGTCCTAAAACTCAATATTTTGTGGGTCCTGGAATTCCAGTGACTGGCACTGGAGTCACCACATTTTTTGCGCATCTGGCAGTGAATGAGTTAATAAAAGAAATCAGTATTGGTTTTACCTAAAAAAATGTTTGTGATATTTACTTTTCAATCTCTTTGCTTTCAGCAATGGGTGTTCACCAGAATATTCCTCCTGCCACCGAAAGGGCCGCCAACCAGGGGAGCAACACCTCAGAGAGCCCGGCGGAAGCCAACTCTTCGGATGTACAAACCAGTCCTTCTGCAATGGCGCCCTCACCTGCGTCCTCTTCCTCATCTGCGTCATCGTCAGCTTCTACCGTACCTTCTGCCTCTTCCAGCACATCATCAGTTGAGAGGTCAGCATCTTCATCCTCTGAGTCACGGAGACAGACCCCAACTGTCAGGACCACGGCGACAACTTTGTCGGAAACAGCACCCTCCGGTAAGTATATATACCTGTCATGTGTCTTATAGAAGGGGAAAATTCCCTTTTTTAAAAATTAAAGGACAACCGACACCATTTTTTTTGTTTCCTAACTGACACCAGAAAAACGTTTTATAGCATCTAAAATACCCAAAACACGCAGGCTGATATTTTTAGTCAAATGCAAAACACCAATAAAATTAAAATAAAATTTAAGTATGCTAAAACTGCAAAAAATTGAGCTGCGAATTGGGCATTTTCAGAAAGTCCCTCCCCCCAGTTCGTGACATCACGCTAAGATGTCTTGCCTTGCTCGAGAATCAAAACAATGGCTTCAAATTCAGAGAAGATGCTTTCTTATTACTCATCCAGTTATGAATATGATTCAAATAGTTCTGAAGAGGAAAGCATACATGTTTGCAATAGATTAAAGAAGTTCTTCTGGGTCATTTTGAGGCATATGGACTGACGTGTAGCGTCACAGAAAATGCACAAGATGGCGCCCAAGCTCCGTTGGAAATGTGCTGATTTGTCTGCTGGAAATTTGTGTACAGCAAAATACATTGATGTGATGGAAGGACTGCTACAATGTGTCTTTTTTTCCGTCTGGGGGCGGTCCTTTAGTGACGTCACGTACGGACTCATCACCAACTCACAAACAAGACTTCCTGAATATTCAGCGCGAGTCTTAAAACGTAAAATATAGCTATATGCGGTGGAATCTTTGTAAAATACGCTCAGTAGAAGTCATTTGAAGTGATTTTACAAATTATGGACACAACTTGTCCGGAGGCATCGGATGTCCTTTAATGTATTGATTATTTTTTTATCTAGCTAGCTAGCTATCTGGCTAGCGAGCTATTTGGCTATACAGGCGGCTAGCTGGCTAGCTATATTTTGTTCATGTTTGGGTAAAAAATATTGAGAAGAAAACGCAACTTGATGTAGTACTAGAAGAAGAAATACTAGATTTAAGGCCAGGTCTCATCTTATCTGGTAAACACACAAAAAAAGTCTTTGTTATTTGTATGTTGGTGAATGCTTTATCACAGTAGTAACCCATCATTGGGGCGCACTTCCCTTTGAACTGGGCAACTCTGAGATTTCCGAGTCTGTGGCTCAGCCAAACTCAGGCTTAGTTTAAAAAAAAAAATGAAATAAAACAATAAAAAGTGTGTACTTTCAAATGGATTTGGAAAAAAACATACATCATCATACATCTCCTTATAGTGTTTCACTATCATGTCCTCCATTTCCTGTTATCACCCCACTCCTCCTTCCATAACCTCGACCCTTTCTCCTTCCCCCTTTCCGTCAGAGTACGGCCCTCATCGGCTGCCTATAAGTCTAGTTTGTAGGCGTTTGCAGAGATTACTTCGCCTGGCTGACCCCCCAGGACAGGGGCGGCGAGCAACCCCTTCTTCTGCCTCCTCTTCCTCCTCCTCTTCCTCCTTCTCCTCTTCCTCTGCACTCCCACAAAGACTGGAGGCCACTGCTGCTGCTCCCGAGACACAGTATCATACAGGTTTCCCTCACCCCTTTCCCCTCTTGTCTTCGGGTTCAATCGAACCCGGGTTAAGAACCACTGCATTAGAAGCACTTTTATAAATGATTGAAGTTCTTTCTCCCAAAAGTAAACTTTGGCTGATTGCTGTTGTGCTCATTGCATGTTTGCCGTCATGGGTGAGGGGAGGTTGAAGAGCGTTGAACTACATTGCCAAGTTAGTGTTGAATTTAAAGGACAACCGACGTCACATTTTTTGTTTTTTAACTGACACCAGAAAAACGTTTGATAGCATCTAAAATACCCAAAACATGCAGTATGATATTTTTAGTCAAATGCAAAACACCAATAAAAATGACTTCAAGTGCCCAAAATCTGCAAAAAAATGAACCAGGAAGTGGCCAGTTTCAGAAAGTCCCGCCCCCGTTTGTGACGTCACGCCAAGACGTCTTGCATTGCTTGTGAATCAAAACAATGGCTTCAGATTCGGAGAATATGCTTTTTTGTTACACATCCAGTTATGAATATGATTCAAATAGTCCTGATGAGCAAAGCATACATCTTTGCAATCGATTAAAGAATTTATTTGGGCCATTTTGAGGCAACATTGGGGGACAATCTCTCACAAAAAAAAAGAGGCACAAAATGGCGACATCCTGTGGTCACCTCCGTTTCCACAGGCTGATAAATTCTTAAATGGCGCTTGGACCCCCTCTGGCGGCTTTTGGGTGTAACACAAGGTTTTCAAAAAAACAGTACAGCACAATACATGGAAGGACAATGCGACAATGCGTCCTTTTCACGGTCAGTGGGTGGTCCTTTCGTGACGTCACGTACGGACTCGTCACCAACTCAAAAACAAGACTTCCTGAATATTCAGCGCGAGTCTTGAAACGTAAAATATAGCTATATGCGGTGGAATCTTATTAAAATACGCTCAGTAGAAGTCATTTGAAGTGATTTTACAAATTATGGACACAACTTGTCGTCGGTTGTCCTTTAAGGCACAGGATCGCAATGCAATAAATTGGTCGCTTGTGTTCCAATTCCTCTGCATCGTGGCTGTTGCTCACGTTTTGGCTCACAGGTGATGCTTGTTGTTCATTTGACACATTTTATTTATTCATGTGTTCCAGATTCCCCTTCGTCGGTGGTAAACAAGCAGCTGGGATCCATGACTCTGGATGAGCAGCAGGGTGCGCTTTGAAATCGTTGAATCCAGTGGCAACGCGCACAATACAGTAAAGTCTCGTTATATCGATATTCTCGGGAGTCCGAAAAAATATCGATATAACTGGGACTATCGATATATCCGACCCTGCTCGCATGTAATTTTCTCCTTGCGTTCATAGAAATAGTATCGTAATAAGCGGTACTATCGATATAACCAATATCGATATTATGAGACTTTACTGTACTTATATCTATTGATTGAGATTATTTGAACTGCTCTAAAGAACCATTCGTGTTGATGCTTTGTGTCTTTACTTTTGCCTCACAGGTGGCGTCTCTGTTTCACAGTCTGGCGACGCTCCTCCGCCAGCCATCGGCAGCTCTCCTTCCACCTCCAGCACCAGCCGATCCGGCGCGGCGGAACCGGTGCTCAGTCTGCATTACAGCTCGGAAGGAACCACCGCCAGCACCATCAAGCTGGACTTCACCGACGAGTGGTAAGCCCACAGAAGACATTTTTATCTCACGCGTTCACTTGAACTGAACAGTTGTAGTCTGCAATAAACGACCCATGGGATGATGAGAAAATTTGTGCGGAACGATTTTGCTTCTTCAGGAGCAGCGGCGCATCCTGCTCTCAGGGCAGGGGCGGTCCCAAAGCATCTGACGCAGGGCAGAGTCGACAGAGTGTGTCCGCAGAGAACCCCGTGCTGGAACAACGCGAGCCGCCGGAAGGTTCGTCTGAAGACAGGAGTCCTGCGGAAACTTCGGGGGACTGCCGTAGACAAGAGCCCCCGGGGGACGATGGGCCGGGTGTGGTTGCGGCGGTGGATGAGAACCGGAGCCAACCCGCAAGGGGGAACCAAGACTCTGACGACAGCGACGACGACCCCATCCTGATCCCGTCAACCAGGTTTCGAGGACACGCCCAAAGGTACGTTGGACGGTTCGGCTGTCGCAATCTCAATTTGTACTGTTTCACATTTGGCAAGTTTTATCATTGTTATGTCATACTGCACATTTAGAGTAAATTCCAGAGGATCTGCAGTAGGCGATAGAATGATCAGGTAACATTGTGTATCATGGGACCGACTACTACACACACGTGCACACGCACTAAACTAACTGCATGCTCATGCTAAATAAGACTAAATGAGCGCCACCGAGTGTGTGATGCACCGTGTCTGACTCAAACTACTGATGGAAAAGAATATATTATTGACCCAAGTACGAGTGGGAATCGGAGGAGGATATACTGTGTTGTCCAAATCACACTTTTTTCCCATGGATCAGAGTCCCAGTTACTTGATTTTGAGTATTTGCAGAGACATGAAGTCTTTGCAGAGTGTCGCTTTGTCGCACTCTTCTGCCTTTTTTCGGTCCTACACGAAGTTTTCAGACCAAAGTGCAGCAAAATGCATTGCCGTGATGGAAGGACTGCTACAATGTGTCCTTTTTTTTTTCGGTCAGGGGCGTTCCTTCAGTGACGTAGGTTGAGGACTTGTCATCAATTCAAAAACAAGACTTCCGGAATATTCAGCGCGAGTCTTAAAATGTAAAATATAGCTATATGCGGTGGAATCTTTGTAAAATACAGTGAGACCTCAACTTACGAACTTAATTGGTTCCCAGACAGAGTGCGTAAGGCAAAAAGTGTGTATCTAAAAAAAAAAAAATCCCATAGGAAACCATTAAAATGGGAATAATCTGTTCCCGGGTTTCCATAAAAGATACTTTTCAACTAAATAAGCCTTAAAACTACATACAACATACCTTATTCTATGTATAATAAATGTGCTATTGTATTGTAATGAAAGAAATACACTGCATTGTATCATAAAGTCACTTTATTTACATTTGTGATGGTCATTGATGGCTTGATGGAATGGCGTTGGAGGTCGAAGGTCAAAGGGAATTGCTGTTTGGCAAGAGAGGCGCATTACATGAGGACTGTAATTAAAGAAACTGCGCTGTAAAATAAAGTTTTATTGACCTTTTTGATGGTCGTTGATGGCTTATGGAAGGAGAGTCACCTTCCATAAGGACTGTTGGTAACTTAACCTCTGGTGCTGTTCAGTCGTGTGCTTCCGCCGAAGATCACTCCGCCAGCCGTGGTGGGTGTGTATTATGAAAATAGTGCTTATTATAAGGTTTAATTTTCAGAAATTTGACGTTTGTAAGACGAAAAGTTTGTAAGATAAGGTGTTTGTACGTTGAGGTCTCACTGTACGCTCAGTAGAATTCATTTGAAGACATTTTACAAATTATGGACGCAACTTGTCCGGAGACGTCGGTTGTCCTTTAAGGGCCATTATGAATTTGGGGAATCCATTCCAATGTTTAATCCCCTCCACAGATTACATACAGAACGCACAGCAAATGAATGAATAAGAAGTTTTCAAATTTGAAGTAAAGATGAATGACTGTTATTGTGGTTTGCATGGGACGATATGAACTTTTGGTTCGGACTTTAGCAAGCATCATTGGATTGAACGAGTTTGATTTGCTTTCACGGGCTGAATAAAATGATGTAGCGGACTAGATTTGGCCCCCCGTCCTTGACTTTGACACCTGCGCACAAAAATATTTTGTCCGACCCCTACGCTGAGGTCAGGATATTGTGAGCTTGAGTCCTTTTGACTTTTTTGTCTTGCCTGTTAGAAGCTTGAATTAGTCGAAATCAGAAGCATGAGGTTCCCAAAAAGCAGCGCGTGTATTGACCCGCACGCTCTCCTGGCGTTCCAGACGTTCGGCAGCGGCTCGCATCCAGGAGTTGTTTCGTAGGAGGAAGGAGAGAAGAGAGATGGAGGAGAGTGAGACGCAGAACATCAGGAGACCATCGGTCAAAATGGTTTACAAGGGTCACCGCAACTCTCGCACGATGGTATGCGTCCTGCTGCTTTCTGCCTCCGATGTTTCTGAAGCTAGTGTGAGTCCAGTTCTGGTTATCTTGTGCCAGATAAAAGAGTCCTGCTTCTGGGGCAACAAGTTTGTGATGAGTGGCTCCGACTGCGGCCACATCTTCATCTGGGACCGGCACACTGCCGAGCACCTCATGCTATTGGAGGCAGACAACCACGTGGTCAACTGTCTTCAGCCGCACCCCTACGACCCCAGTGAGAGTCCCTCTCGCAACCTTCTACGTAGCTAGCGATCCACCACACTCATTGTTTCTCCCTTCCGGTCCAGTATTGGCCTCGTCCGGGATAGACTACAACATCAAAATCTGGTCCCCGCTGGAGCAATCGCCGTCTTTCAACAGGGTTCTTGCTGATGAGGTATGACAACCGGGACAAATTGCCAAACGAACGTTCGTTTGGTAATTTGCATACTCGGCACGGCGGCCAATCAGAAGCCTGTTTCATGCTTCGGACCATACCGTGACTGTAAAGTGTACTTGAGAGTTTTGAAAGGCGCTTAGAAAGAGGGGTCCACGTGGCTTTTAGCCGACAACGTCACGTAAGCATTGCATTGTGCACCAGGACGACAACTGGAGCTAAATCTTCAGCAAGGGATGTTTACCATAAATTCAGCAAGGGAGCATTTGTGGTAGTTACTTCCTTAATTAAAAAAAAAAATAAATCATTTTTACTTCACAACAATGTTTTTGTTTTTCGTTTTTTGCAATTGGTCGACTTATTGTGTTTCAAGTTGTGAAAAATGGGGCAGGCAACTTTATGGCCAGGCAGGCAACTTTTCAGAGTTATCTGCCCTGGTGTCCGCTAACTTTTTGTCATGAGTTTCTGACACTGATTATTATTATTATTATTATTATTATTATTATTATTGAAATATACAGTGAGACCTCAACTTACGAACTTAATTGGTTCCCAGAAAGAGTGTCTAAGGCGAAAAGTGTGTATCTCAAAAAAAGAATTCCCATAGGAAACCATTAAAATGGGAATAATCCGTTCCCGGGTTTCCATAAAATATACTTTTCAACTAAATAAGCTTTAAAACTACACACAACATATCTTATTCTATGTATAATAAATGTGCTATTGTATTGTAATGAAAGAAATACACTGAATTGTATCACAAAGTCACTTTATTTACATTTGTGATGGTCATTTATGACTTGATGGAATGGCGTTGGAGGTCGAAGGTCAAAGGGAATTGCTGTTTGGAAAGAGAGGCGCATTACATGAGGGCTGTAATTAAAGAAATAAACTGTGCTGTAAAATAAAGTTTTATTGACCTTTTTGATGGTCGGTGATGGCTTATGGAAGGAGAGTCACCTTCCATAAGGACTGTTGGTAATTTAACCTCTGGTGCTGTTCGGTCGTGTGCTTCCGCCGGAGATCACTCCGCCAGCCGTGGTGGGTGTGTATTATGAAAATAGTGCTTATTATAAGGTTTAATTTTCAGAAATTTGACGTTAGTAAGACAAAAAGTTTGTAATTTGAGGTGTTTGTAAGTTGAGGTCTCACTGTATATATTTTTTAACCTTTAACTGGCTCCACCTGTCAGGTCATAACACGAAACGAGCTGATGCTGGAGGAGACGAGGAACACAATCACGGTGCCTGCTTCCTTCATGCTGCGAATGCTGGCGTCCCTCAATCACATCCGATCAGGTACACATTTTACACATGCTACAGTAAAGTCTCGTTTATATCGATATCGGTTATATCGATACTACTGCTTATTTTCATTTCCCGGCAAATTTCGAGTCTTTTATGATATAATTAGTTCCGGTTATAACAATAATCCGGTTACGACGGTGCCCTTTTCATCTCCCGCCAGCCAATTTGCTCTGCTTATATCGATACAAAAGCAGCTTCAAGCTGAATCGATACAGTGAGACCTCAACTTACAAACACTTTATCTTACAAACTTTTCGTCTTACAAACGTCAATTTTTTGAAAATTAAAACTTATAATGAGCACTATTTTCATAATACACACCCACCACGGCTGGTGGTGGTGGGTGTATATACAAAACATCACTTTTTTGTTTCCTAACTGACATCAGAAAAGCCCGTTTCCAGAGGCTGATAAATTCCTTATATGGAGCTTTGTCGCCCTCTTCTGCCTCTTTTTGGTCCTATACTGAGTTTTCAGACCAAACAAGTACAGCAAAATACATTGACGTGATGGAAGGACTGCTACAATGTGTCCTTTTTTTCCGGTCAGGGGCGTTCCTTCAGTGACGTCACGTACGGACTCGTCACCAACTCAAAAACAAGACTTCCGGAATATTCAACGCGAGTCTTAAAACGTAAAATATAGCTCTATGCGGTGGAATCTTTGTAAAATATGTTCAGTAGAAGTCATTTGAAGCCATTTTACAACTTATGGACACAACTTGTCCGGAGACGTCGGTTGTCCTTTAACGCATGAGTTTATTTTTCACTTCACTACAGTACAAAAGCATGCTAGATATGCAATCCATGAACTCAAGGAAAAAATTACATTCCATATCAAGGATGCCCCTTTTTAATGCAGTTCGGCGCAGGATCGGCTATACTAATAGTCGGTTTATATCAATATTTTTTCCGACTCCCGAGAATATCGATATAACGAGACTTTACCGTATTTCACTTTTTACCTGTGCACTCTCAAACTCCTTCCCTTTTCCCAGATCGTCTTGAAGGCGAACGCTCTGAAGGTTCAGGCCAAGAAAATGAGGACGAACTGTAGGCGCTGGACTTTTTTTTTTTTTTTTTTTTGCTGGAGAGCACTTCTTTGTACAAGTGTAAGAATACTACCTTTTGAAGCCCCACTTTCCCGCCACTTTTTTTAAAAGACACTTTCTTACCAAGGTTCGTGTAAAAGGATGAACTGCGTGTGCTTGAATGCAAAGGTGTCCTTATACATCAGCTGTTGAGAGGTGGGTGGTGTGTCAGATTAAGTGCAATATTCTAATGTCCGAACAGCGCATCATTGGTTTTCAGTGTTAAGTTGGATTCGGGGAGATGTAAATGGTTTGGGGGTTACTTGCTTCGGCTTTTGTTGGAAAAAACAAAAACAAAATTACGGCTCTTCTCTAAAATCTTTTGAAATTTTGGAGAGAAAAAAAATAAAGCTACAAGGCATCTGAAAGATGTGATAAACTCCCCCGTCGTACTATTTTGTTGACTCATTACACTTAATACATTTAATTTACAAGCGCCTTTCTGAACACCCAAGGACACTTTACAACACAGGTGTCAAAGTCAAGGCCCGCGGGCCAAATCCGGCCCCCCACATCATTTTTTTCGGCCCGCGAAAGCATATCAAACTTGTTAAATTCCATGATGATTGCTAAAATTTGAGCCAAAATTTCATATTTTTGGATGTCAACCACAATAAAAGTCATTATTCTTGACTTCAGATTTGAAAACGAGTTATTCATTCATTTGCTGTGTGCTCTATATGTAATATTTGAAGGGATTTAAACATTCTAATGGGTTCCCCAAATTCATAACGGCCCTCGAGAGGAAACCATAACTACAATGTGGCCCGCGGCAAAAAAATGACTTTGACACCCCTGCTTTATAATAAAAACAATACATAAAACAACAAAATCATGAATAAAACAGCAGATTATACTACACCATAAAAGCAAGTTTAAACAGGTTGGTTTTGAGGTGAGATTTGAAAGTAGAAAGGGAGTCAATATTACGGATGTTGGGTGCAAGTGAGTTCCAGAGTTTGGGGTGCTGAAAGCACTGCACCCCATCGTGGTGACACGGGCAGAGGGCATACAGAGGTGGAGGGAGGATGAGGATCTGAGGGCCCGAGAGGGAACAGAGACAGATAAGGGTTATGGATGGCTTTAAATGTAAACAGAATAATCGTGAAATCAAAAGTTTAACAGGGAGTCATTGGAGATGCTGGAGGAAAGGAGGGATGTGGTGGAAGGAGGACGTTCTGGTGATGATCCGGCCTGAGGAATTTTGGACTCATTGGAGAAATTTTTAATTGACACCGAAAAGAAATGAGTTGTGCACTCCATGTGATGTGGGGAAAAAAACAGCATCACTGTAACTTTTTTTAATAGAAACTTGATACAAGCCTTAGTGACAATGTGATAAAAAATAACACAGGTTACACCTCACTTAATTAAAAAAAAAACAAGCACGAAAACAAACAACTTATGAGGTAAGACTGAAGCGCTTTGTTTTCTGCATAAAATCCTCCCAGAATTTTCTTCGGGACTCTGGTGTCAGATTTAAAGGTCTGTGTAAGCTGTCAGTCGTACAGGAATGGTCCATCGCTGAAAAGGTTTCTTCAGCCGTCATCTCATACTTGGAGGGTGTCGGACATTTGGCCTCTTATCCAAGAAGCTTCGTCAGCAAACTAAAGTCTTACTGGTAGTTTCGGCCCTATATGTATCCCTAGAGCCGAAACTACCAGTAAAACTTTAGTTTGCTGACGAAGCTTCTTGGATAAGAAGTGAAAATGTTTTGTCCGACACCTTCAAAGAGGTACAGATGACGGCTGACGAAACCTTTTCAATGATTTAAAGGACAACCGACACCACCATTTTTTGTTTCCTAACTGACATCAGAAAAACGTTTTATAGCACCCCAAAACTGATATTTTTTGTCAAATGCAAAACACCAATAAAAATGAGATAAAATGTCCCAAAACTACTTCAAAATGACCCCGGAAATGGTGAGTTTCACAAGGTCCCGCCCCCTTGTTTGTGATGTCACACCAGGACGTCTCGCCTTACTCTAGAATAAAAACAATGGCATCAGATTCGGAGAAGATGCTTTCTTGTTACTCATCCAGTTATGAATATGATTCAAATAGTTCTGAAGAGGAAAGCATAAATGTTTGCAATCGATTAAAGAAGTCCTTCATTTTGAGGCGTCTGGAGTCCAACGTAGCGCCCAGAAAATGCACAAGATGGCGTCCAAGCTCTGTTGGAAATGGGCTGATTTGTCTGCTGGGAATTTGTTTTCAACCAGTAGTCTCGGTGCAACACACAACGATTCACCATCGCGTTATGTGTTTTCCTTCTAATTTCACCATCAATACGGATCAACACGAAGTTTTCAGACCAAACAAAGTACCCATAATGCATTGTGTGTCGCTTTCTCGGTTAGGGGCGTTCCTTCAGTGACGTCACGTACGTACGCGACACCAACTCGAAAACAAGACTTCCTGAATATTCAGCGGGAGTCTTAAAACGTAAAATATAGCTATATGCGGTGGAATCTTTGTAAAATACGCTCAGTCGAAGTCATTTGAAGTGATTTTACAAATTATGGACACAATTTGTCCGGAGACGTCGGTTGTCCTTTAAAGGACAACCGAGCCCATTGTGTTTTGTTTTCCTAACTAACATCAGAAAAACGTTCTATAGCATCTAAAATACCCAAAACTTGTCGGGAGGCGTTGGTTGTCCTTTAACACACACACACACACACACACACACACACACACACACACACACACACACACACACACACACACACACACACACACACACACACACACACACACACACACACACACACACACACACAGGGCTTATGTACAATATTCTAAAACATACAGTACATTTTGCAAGACTGTATCCCAAAAATCAAAAGCCTTTGAATCAGTTTGCATCTCAAGTATAAACTCCATAAAATATAAAGTATGTTCTGGCTTTTTTGTTTCTTTTTCTTGCCACCGCATGTAAGTAGTCAGAAACATTTTCCTGATTCTTGTTCAGGTGTCCCTCATGTGTCTGTACAAGTTATATATATTTTTTTTACAGTTTGTCAGTCCCATTTATTTATTTTATTTTTACACTTGTGCTGATGTGTTGAGCCTGTAATTCACTCGGCACCAGAGGTTGAGTTACCAAAAGTCCTTATGGAAGGTGACTCTCCTTCCATAAGCCATCAACGACCATCAAAAAGGTCAATAAAACTTTATATTACAGCACAGTTTATTTCTTTAATTACAGTCCTCATGTAATGTGCCTCTCTTTCCAAACAGCAATTCCGTTTGACCTTCGACCTCCAACGCCATTCCATCAATGACCATCACAAATGTAAATAAAGTGACTTTATGATACAATGCAGTGTATTTCTTTCATTACAATACACTAGCACATTTATTATACATAGAATAAGGTATGTTGTGTGTAGTTTTAAGGCTTATTTAGTTGAAAAGTATACTTTATGGAAACCCGGGAACTGATTATTCACATTTTAATGGTTTCCTATGGGAAATTATTTTTTGATATACACACTTTTCGCCTTACACACTCTGTCTGGGAACCAATTAAGTTCGTAAATTGAGGTCTCACTGTATTTGGAAGATAAATATTGGACCCGCTTCCAGTTCTGCCATTGTGGGGTACAGATTGGGCACCAATGTATTCAGAAATTGAAAATATGACGTCGAGCGTCATTCCCCAATTGGTTCTGGTTTTTCAAGCTTGGATGCCGATAAAGCGCTGGTCAGACCTCAGGCAATGATTTTTGTTTTCCACAAGGAGGCAGAATTTCCCTTTTTTCCCCATGTTTATGGGGACCTGGGAACGGATTATTCTCATCTTAATGGTTTCCTATGGGAAATTATTTTTTGGGATACACACTTTTCGCCTTACACGCTCTGTCTTAGAAACAATTGAGGTCGTAAGCCAAGGTATCACTGTATTCTATTTGTGATTGTATTTTATTTCTTATAGTACCTATGCTTGTCTGTGACTGTAAAGTGTCCTTAAGAGCTTGAAAAGGCTTTAAAATGTAATGTATTATCATTATTTTTATTTATAATATATATGTATTTCATTGTATTTTGGACAGCCATCCTCATTTCAAGCTCATATAACCTCAGACCCATATAATTTAGGAAATAACTTTTTTTTCTGATGAAAGAAGAGAGTCTAAGGTTTCTTACACTGCATTGAATGTTGATGTAGTCCTAACAGTCAATATTCTGTGTGTCCTGGAATTCGAGTGATAATGACAAAAACCCTGGCACTGGAGTGGACACATTTTTGCAAATGTCCGGCTGGCAGTGAATGAATTAACAGACTGTATAAAGTAAAAGGGCACCTCTTTTTCTTGGTTGCACAGTACCTACCGACTTAGTGCTTGCTACAAGTTGATGCTTTGGTCTCGCTCGTCATTGTCGTCTTTGACGATGCCTTCGTCGATACTTTCCAGCCTCAGTCTCTGACCGTCCAGGTTTTTGAGCCTGGGTGCGACCCGGGCTGTAAAAAGACTCGCCGGAACAGCCAAAATGTCCCCGAAGAGAGCGCACTTGGCGTCACTCTCGATGGCTTTGGCCAGGCAGGAGGCGAAGGTGTCCAGGGACTCGTGGACCTCGGCGTGGACCTGCACTGACGCTGCATTCTCCGCTGTGTAGAGAAAGTATCAGGTGGGTGAGCACAAGGGTACAGTGACACCTCGGTTTACGAACCCCTTGACTTACGAACTTTTGGGTTTCCGAACATTAAATTGATGTAAATTTTACCTCGGCATACGAACCTTTTTCGGTATACACACGGAGCTGCCTCAATGAATGATGTGCCGTTTGCGAACGAGCCCGTTCTCCTCACAACAAAATGGCAGCCGACTGTTTTTGTCCTCTATTCCCCACCCCCAGTCTTCGGTTAAAGCCGCGTGATTGATCAAGAATGCAGCAGTGAGGGGAGGTGGTTTAAACATTAAAGAGACAGGCAGATGACAGTGAGAGAGTTTCAACTTTGATAGTTCAAAGGCAGAGTGTAGACTGCAAGGTTAAAATTCCCATCAATCAGGCTCCACAAATAACCCGCACAAGACATCTGTACACTTGATGCAAAAAGCTCTCAACCCAGCTAAACAGAACGCAATTGATGAGGAACTAAAACAAAATGCCGTCTTTGGTTAAAGCCACGGGATTGGTCAAGAACCCAGCAGTGTGGGGGGCGGGGTTAAACACTAAAGAGACAGGCAGACAGAGAGAGAGAAAACACACACACACACGAAAGGGAGAGGACAGAGCTTGAAACCAAAAAAATACAAAAGGGGAAAAAAACAAAATGGTTAGAAAATTTATAGAAAACAGTGAAATTTGGAGCCATTTCAATTTTGATCGTTCAAAAGCAGAGTGTAGACTGCAAGGTTAAATATCCCATCAATCAGGCTCCACAATTAACCCGCACAAGCCACCTGTACACTTGATGCAAAAAGCTCTCAACCCAGCTAAACAGAACACAATTGATGAGGAACTAGATAAGATTATCACAGAGAAAGCGCCGAAATAAGAAGGCTACTACGTTCTTCATTAAGTGTTTAATGTTGATGAAAGCAGCCACTCCATTCCATCAAGCCATCAACGACCATCACAAAGGTAAATAAAACGACTTTATTATACACTACAGTATTTCTTTAATTATAATATCATAGCATATTTATTATACACAAAATAAGGTATATTTTGTGTAGTTTTAATGCTTACAAAATTACAAAATTATGTTTTATGGGGACTTCGGAACGGATTATTCTCATTTCAATGGTTTCCTATGGGAAATTAATTTTTGGGATCCACACTTTTCGCCTTACACACCAATTAAGTTTGCAAGCCAAGGTATCACTGTACTTACTTTTTGGCCCTTTTACAAAAGGAGGATTTGTTTTTCGCGGGCTGTCGAATACCTTTGTCATGTTCCAGCTGGTCTTCAAACGTGACAGATGTCCTCCTCTTGCAGGATGGATTCCAGGAATCATGTGGATGGCAGGAGCCGTCAGTGGAAAAGTTGTCGAGCATCATCACATCTGTACCTGTGGGGATGACAGAGGAGGCGGGATTTGGAGGGTCAAATATCAAAAATAGGAACAAAGGAAACAAAACAGTTCCATGATCAAACTGTCCACCATCAATGTTTTAACTCACATGGTGTAGACACTCCCCTGTGCTGCACTAGTATCATCGAAAAATGGACGCACTATCCAGTTCTATTTGGGTTACTGTTTAGAGAGTTAATAGCTTAGGGGAAGAAGCTGTTTAAATGTCTGCTGGATTTGGTGCGCATGGATCGGTAGCGCCTGCCTGAGGGGAGCAGCTGGGAGAGGTAGTGGGCAGGGTGCGGAGGGTCCAGTAGGATTTTCAGCGTCCATGTTTGGATTCTCACAGCACGCAGCAAGTGAGGCCATCCGGAAAAAGGTGCGCAGACTCGCTAACATTCGTCAAATAAATTCACATCTGCTGTAGTACAATGACATATATCCTTGGGTCTTAAAGGACAACCGACACCATTTTTTTTGTTTCCTAACTGACATCAGAAAAAACATTTTAGAGCATCTAAAATACACAAAACACGCAGGCTGATATTTTTAGTCAAATGCAAAAATAAAAATGAGTTAAAGTGTCCCAAAACTACTTCAAAATGACCTCGGAGATGGCGAGTTTCAGAAGGTCCCGCCCCCTTGTTTGTGATGTCACGTCAGGAGACTCCTTCACAAACTGCCTTGCTCCAGAATCAAAACAATCAATGTCTTCAGAGAGTTCAGATTCGGAGAAGATGCTTTCTTGTTACTCATCCAGTTATGAATATGATTCAAATAGTTCTGACGAGGAAAGCATAAATGTTTGCAATTGATTAAAGAATTTATTCCGTGCCATTTTGAGGCAATATGGGGTGGAAATGTAGTACCAAAAAAGAGGCAGAAAATGGCGACAGAGCTCAGTGTAAGGAATGAATGAGCCCATTTACACAGGCTGATTAATTCCTTACACGGAGCTTTGTCGCCCTCTTCTGCCTCTTTTTGGTGCTACCCGAACTTTTCAGACCAAACAAGTACAGCAAAATACATTGACGTGAAGGAAGGACTGCTACAATGTGTCCTTTTTTCGGTCAGGGGCGTTCCTTCAGTGACGTAACGTCACTAACTCAAAAACAAGACTTCCGGAATATTCAGCGCGAGTCTTAAAACGTAAAATACGGTGGAATCTTTGTCAAATACGCTCAGTAGAAGTCATTTGAAGCCATTTGACAAATTATGGACACAACTTGTCCGGGGACGTCGGTTGTCCTTTAAGTCTAAGAAGCAACATTGTTGAAAGGATATGTGAATGCCATACTTTGGACTATTTTCTTCTACGTGGTGCAGAAAAGTAGTGATGGGAAGATTCCACTGAAAAAGTATTTGCACTCTGTGGTGTGTGCGAGCGACACTTACACGAGTCCTGAGTAAAACTGAAGCCAGTGTCTCCAGTGCTACCCCCCAGGGTCAGAAGGTGGCCTCCTCCTGCCAACATGGCCGTCAGGTGGGGCGACAGGCCCAAGTCTGGCGAAAACACAACATGATTGTTTTTTTCAAAATACAGTGAGACCTCAACTTACGAACTTAATTGGTTCCCAGACAGAGTGTGTAAGGCGAAAAGTGTGTATCTCAAAAAACAAATTCCCATAGGAAACCATTAAAATTGGAATAATCCGTTTCCGGGTTTCCATAAAATATAGTTTTTAACCAAATAAGCCTTAAAACTACACACAACATACCTTATTCTATGTATAATAAATGTGCTCTTGTATTGTAATGAAGGAATTACACTGACACGAGCCTGTGGTGGGTTTTTTTTCGGTCCCATCATAGTAAAATTATCAGCAAAAATCTCCAAGTAGGCGATCGACGTGTGAATTCAATGAGAGACGGTGTGCAAAGTAGCGCCGGCTGGAGCCCTGTTAGGTCGTGTGCTTCCGCCGAAGATCACTCCGCCAGCCGTAGTGGGTGTGTATTATGAAAATAGTGCTTATTATAAGGTTTAATTTTCATAAATTAGAGGTTCTTAAGACGAAAAGTTTGTAAGATAAGCTGTTTGTAAGTTGAGGTCTCACTGTACAAGATGTTTCCAATTGTCTTATATGATCTCGATGCAAAAATAATGGGTCTGCTTTCATGGATGCAACAGAAAGTTGACAATATTTGTATGAGTTGGCTCATTTTAATTTGAACTCATTCACTGCCAGACATGTGCAAAAATGTGTCAATTACAGTGCCAGGGTTTTTGTCATTGTCACTTGAATTCCGGGACCCACAGAATAGGTTGAGTGAACGCTGGCGTGTGTGGCAGCCGCTGCACACCCGCAGAAAAAATATCCTGTGACTATAAAGTGTCCTTGAGATTTTTGAAAGCCGTTTATGAAATTATTATTATTATTATCATTATTATTATTGAGTTTTTGGACTACATAAACATACAATGCGGCGTAAGAAATCTTAGACTCTCTTTTTTCCCATCAGAAAAAATAGTTAATTGCTAAATTATCTGGGTCTGGAGTTATATGAGCTTGAAATGAGGGCGTCTGTCTAAAAGACAATGCAACCTATACACATTGGCTTATCGAGCGCTCTAACAACAGCTGAAGCTGGAACAAAGAGCTAACATGGAAAACTAGAGAAATGCTGCCCCCCTATGGAAAAGAAAAAAAACATTGCCAGAGGCCATGGCCAGCGCTTTATCGGCACCCAAGCATGAAAAAATAAAAACTCGAACAAATTGGCGAATGGCGCTCTTTGTCATATTTTCAATTCCCGGATAAATCGGTGAATGGCAGTGAATGAGTTAAACACAATTGACATTCTCTGCCATGCGTCTGTGTAAACTCTCAGTCGTCCAGGGGTGGTTCATCGATGAAAAGGTTTCTTCAGCCGTCGCCTGTACTTCTTTGAAGGTGTCGGACGTTTTGCTCCTCATCTGAAAAGCTTGGTCAGCAATACGGTGGTTTTCTACCAGCAAAATTGTAGTTTGCTGACGAAGCTTTTCGGATGAGGAGCGAAACGTCCGACACCTTCAAAGAAGTACAGATGACGGTTGAAGAAACCTTCAATTTGGATCGTTCGTACAACAGACTGCTTAGACAAAATAGGATTAGTTATGCTGATGATATTGTGATACCAGAGCAAATAGGGCAATCAGGCCAGTCGTCAGTCAGGACAATAGAAGCAATCAGTGGAGCCGCAGGGAGTCGTCCTCTGCTCCCCCCAACCTGAGAGCAGGGATCTGTCATAGCAGAGTCCGGTACCGTCACGTCTAGACAGTAGGGATATATATAGGGTCGAAACTACCAGTAAGACTTTAGTTCGCTGACGAAGTTTCTTGGATAAGAAGCGAAACGTCCGACACCTTCAAAGAAGTCCAGATGACGGCTGAAGAAACCTTTTCATCGATGGACCACTCCTGTACGACTGAGAGCTTATACAGACGCAAGATGACTGTAGTTTCGTAACCTGCATCGTTCCCCAAAAAAATTGACATTCTCGACAAAAACAAAACGGGAATACAGTGAGACCTCAACTTACAAACACCTCAACTTACAAACTTTTTGTCTTACAAACGTCAAATTTAGGAAAATTACACCTTATAATAAGTACTATTTTCATAATACACACCCACCACGGCTGGCGGAGTGATCTTTGGCGGAAGCAGACGACCGAACAGCACCGGAGGTGAAGTTACCAACAGTCCTTATGGAAGGTGACTCTCCTTCCATAAGCCATTAATGACCATCAAAAAGGTAAATAAAACTTTATTTTACAGCACAGTTTATTTCTTTAATGACAGTCCTCATGTAATGCGCCTCTCTTTTCAAACAGCAATTCCCTTTGACCTTCGACCTCCAACGCCATTCCAACAAGCCATAAATGACCACCACAAATGTAAATAAAGTGTCTTTATGATACAATGCAGTGTATTCCTTTCATTACAATACAATAGCACATTTATTATACATAGAATAAGGTATGTTGTGTGTAGTTTTAAGGCTTATTTAGTTGAAAAGTATATTTTATGGAAACCCGGGAACGGATTATTCCCATTTTAATGGTTTCCTATGGCAAAATCTTTTTTGAGATACACACTTTTCGCCTTACACACTCTGTCTGGGAACCAATTACGTTCGTGAGTTGAGGTCTCACTGTATATTTTCAATCCATTTTGACATGCGCACGGAGCCAAAATTTCCCACTAAAATGACTGGTCAAAGCAAATTGAATACAAACCCGTGATCCTGTTGGAGATGCTGAAAAGGCGCGAGGTCCTGTGCCGCGTGGCGAAGGACTCTCTGGAGTAGCGATCACCGAAGCACATGCCCAGAAGCTCCTTCCTCACAGTCTTATTCCACAGGCCGTATATGAGCGGGTGGCACACGGCGCTGCAGAAGGACAGCCACGCCACCAGAGTCTCCAGCCCGTGCGAGACGCTCCCCTGCCCGAACAGGGCCTCTGTACAAATCACACCCACATAGGGCCCCCAGGTCATGAGGAAAGTCCCCATCACCACCAGGATGGTGACGAAGGCCTTGCATTGGCTCCCCGAGTACACCAAGCTCCGCCGACTCCCGCTGGACGACGTGGACGTGCTCGAGTTCTTGCGTCCGTTCCTCTGCGAGCCACCGCTGCCCTCCTCTTGGGACACGACCACCGTACCGCAGTGGACCTTGCGGGCTTTGACGCGGGCCACGCGGAAGATAACGCCGTAGCACGCCAGCATGACCAGGAAGGGCGGCAGGATGCACCAGGTGACCCAGAAGGCCGTGTAGGCCGGCTCGCGATGCCACGACGCCACGCAGGTCCACTTGAAGCAGTCAAACTCGAAGGAGGACCAACCGAAGAGAGGGGGCAGGCAGCCCACCAGGGAGTGCAACCACACGTAGGCCATGACCACCACGGCCCGGTTTCCTGTGATCTTCACGGGGTAGATCATCGGGTAGAGCACCGCGTAGTACCTGTCGGGATGGAAAGTAGCGTGTGCCATTTTGTGCTGGCCCTTCTTAACTCATTCACTGCCATTCACCAATTGATTCGGGAGTCGAAAAGATGACGTCGAGCCAACGAGCGAACGCCTTTCACCAATTTGTTCGGCTTTTGTTTTTTCATGCTTGGGTGCCGATAGAGCTGATCTGAGCTTGAAATGGGGGCAAACGCTAGCCCCCTCGTGGGAGGGGGAAAACATGGCCAGAGGTCTGACCGGCGTTTTATCGACACCCCCCTCCTTCGTCCCCCACGAGAAAAACAAACAAACAAACAAAACCCGAACAACAAATTTAGGAATGTTCTGTTCCCTCTCGGTCCCTCAGATCCTCATCCTGCCTTCACCTCTATGTGCCCTCTGCCCGTCTCACCACAATGGGATGCAGAGCTTTCAGAATTTTGCGGTACTTTGTTTGGTCTGAAAACTTCGTGTTGATGGCGAAATTAGAAAGAAAAGATTAATAACGCGATGTTGAATCGTTGTGTGTTGCACTGAGCAACTATTTGATATTCGTCGAGAAAACTTCCCAGGAGACAAATAAGCCCATTTCCACGGAGCTTTGTCGCCATCTTCTGCCTTTTTTGGGTGCTACATTTCCCCCCCAGATGCCTCAAAATGACACGGAATAAATTCTTTAATTGATTGCAAACATGAATGCTTTCCTCTTCAGAAATAATTTTGGAATTAACTCTTTCTTTTTTCTGATGAAAGAAGAGTCTAAGGTTTGTTACGCTGCATTGAATGTTTATATACTGTCGTCCTAAAACTCGGTATTCTGTGTGTCCTGGAGTTCAAGTGACAATGACAAAAACCCTGGCACTGCAGCAGACTTTTTTTGCGCACGTCCGTCTGGCAGTGAATGAGTTAAGAGTAAAAATGACAAAAAAACTCTCCTTGTATGTCAGTTTCTGCAAGCGTGAGTTGATTAGTCATGCCTGGAACCAATTGATCGCATATGGAGAGACGGTAAAACATGAATGGATCCCGATCTAGTGCTAACCTGTCAATAGCGATGGCCGCTAATGTGAGCACGCTGGCCGAACTGATGAGCAGGTAGAGCAGGGCGGTGAAGTTACACCACACCACGCCGAACACCCACTCCCTCTTGGCTGAACTGACGGCCACGAAGGGCAGGACAACGGCTGACAGCAGCAGGTTGGACAGAGTCAAGCTGAAGACAAATTTGTTGCTGGGCGTCAGTAGGTAGGGGCGGCGGTAGAGAGTGGCGACGATCAGAAGGTTGCCCAGGCAGGCCAATAGGGTGATGGTTACGATGGAAACTGACTCCAGCGCAGCCAGACCGCCGCCGCCACCAGCGCGGGGGGTGCAGTTTCGACTGATGTTCATGCTGATTGGAAGACCCACTGGAAGAACGCATATAGACAGCAACTTTAAAGGACAACCGACGTCTTCGGACAAGTTGTTTCCATAATTTGTAAAATGGCTTCAAATGACTTCTACTGAGCATATTTGACAAAGATTCCACCGCATATAGCTATGTTTTACATTTTAAGACTCGCGCAGGATATTCCGGAAGTCTTGTTTTTGAGTTGGTGACGAGTCCTCACCCTACGTCACTGAAGGAACGCCCCTGACTGAGAAAGGACATACCTTGCATCACCTCAATGCATTTTGCGGTACTTTGTTTGGTCTGAAAACTTCGTGTTGATTGATTGTTGTTGAAATTAGAAGTAAAAAACATAAATAACGCAATGGTGAATCGTTGTATGTTACAACAAAAATTCCAAGCTGAATAATAAACCTATTTCCAACGGAGCCGCCATTTTCTGCATTTTCTGTGATACTACACATCAGTCTTGATCCGTCAAAATGACCCTGAAGACCTTCTTCTTCTAATCGATTGCAAACATGTATACTTTCCTCTTCAGAACTATTTGAATCATATTCATAACTGGATATGTAACAAGAAAGCATCTTCTCCGAATCCGAAGCAATTGTTTTGATTCTCGAGCAAGGCACGACGTCCTGGTGTGACATCACGAACAAGGGGGCGGGACTTTCTGAAAATGCCCAATTCGCAGCTCAATTTTTTGCAGATTTTGGACACTTTAAGTCATTTTAATTGGTGTTTTGCATTTGACTAAAAATATCAGACTGCGCGTTTTGGATATTTTAGATGCTATAAAACGTTTTTCTGATGTCAGTTCGGAAACAAAAAAGTGATGTCGGTTGTCCTTTAAGGAACACACACTGCCATGAAATATTCACATTTTGATCAACACGTGTCAAATTGTTCAACGCTCGCTCTTGTTTTTTTTAAACCAAATTTTCTTTTCATTTTGATCACATTTTTAGGTTTTCTTTTATCACAAAGCTTACTTTTTAAAATGATTTTGTATCATGTGTTGAAATGAACAATTTCAGACATTTGGGTTCTCATTTTTTACACCCACCCCCTCAAAAATAGCTTTACGTAAAATGACCAAGCATTTCTCAAATGTCAATCCATTTCTCGCTATTTTAACTAAAAATGTTGATTGTGTTTAAATACACCGTATATACACGTATATTCCCAATTTAGAGATGCAAAAAAATCATGAAAGGGAGAAGTAGAACCAAAAAAGTGGATGCATAAATATAAATGATAAAATATAAATACAGTAAAGTCTCGTTATATCGATATTCAAGGGAGCCCGAAAAAATATCGATATAACCGGGACTATCGATATATCCGACCCTGTTTGCATGTAATTTTCTCCGTGCGTGCATAGAAATAGCATCGATATAACCGGGACTATCGATATATCCGATATCGATATAACGAGACTTTACTGTATTAGCATGTTCGGAAAGGGTAAGTGTGGGTTTCTCATCTTTTAAAACATTTCCTTGAATGTTTGGGATACATTTTTTATTGCAATTTCCTTGAGAAATTTCTCACGATTGATACATGACTTATTTGCATTTGCAATTGAGATTAAAGCCTGTTTAAGAAAATAATACTGAAATATATATGCTGGGGTTAACATTCAAACAATATTTCAAGAATGGGAACATTCCAAACGCTGAATGCGGGTTGCAACTAGTGACGTCAGGAGACAAATAACTGCATCCATGTTAAGTTTCAGAAATCATAAATTGGAAGATGTATGTAAATTAGAAGTAAATAAAACACAAACGCTTTCATTGTTTATACATACATTCAATTCAGTTAATATAAAAATGTATGTTGTTTTTTTTACATTTTCTTTTGTTTCGTCTTACAAATGAACTGTTTGTGTTGTGTCCATAGTTGCTTGATAAAGTGAGCATTGTGGTCAAAATCGGGAGTCTCCCGACCAAATCGTTAGTTCGACTTAACATTGGATGTGACCGGGGAATTTAAATCAAAAACGTTTCACAAACTAAAATCTCTCTCAGAAGAACGGGTTAATCGCTGCAAATGTTGAAAGAGCAGAATTGAGTCTACAATACGATAGCACAATAAAATAAGGTATATTTTGTGTAGTTTTAAGCTCCGTTACTTTCTCTATTATCTGTAGTAGCGGCGAATTCAGTTCATTGAGGAGAAAGTGTGACGTGAAATAATGTTTTTGTTGGAATTGAAGTTAAATTCGAATACTTTTAGCTACGAGTGTGATTTTTTGAAGCACTTTGTTCGAAAAGTTCATTAGCAACTTGGCTAGCCGGTTACTTAGCCAACGAAGTTGAGCAACATTCTTCCATTTTGTCTTCCTCCTCATCTTTTTCATCCCCGCATTTACCTGACTTTCTTTTTCGAATGCGTGCGTCCGCATTTTATCTTCCGCTTCAAGCGAACGACATTACCCATACGTCCGGGGCCGCATTCCGGCAGGCCGAAGGTCCAGGCGAATGCTGTAGCCGACACATGAGTCCATGAGCCGGAGTAGTCCGGGTCTCGAGCCGTCGAATCCCCTCCCCCCGTCCCCCCAAACATGAACGCACGACCGGTTGACGCTGCAACGGCGGCCCCCTTCCACTCCGACTCACTTTCCCCGTCAGACGTCTTTCTTAGTTGTATTAAATTAAATTAGACGTCTTCCTTCATGCGCGCACACAGCGTGTGGTTTGTTGCCTCTGAAATTTTCGATGTCGTCCCTGGGGCTATTCTTATGTTGTTTTTTTGTTATTGAAAGTCTTCCGCCATTTTAAGATTTGACGTTTGTGAACACATCGTTGACCTGCAGTATACATGCAATTTGTGAACAGCAGAATGCCCTTCATGATGTAGACGAATTTTGTCACATATGAAACGTGGTTGTTTTCACAGATTATCGTAATTGCGGTTACACATCTGGACCAACCACGGAAGCGGACGTGACGTTATTTTTCTTAACCAATCACTTCTCCGTGTTGTTCCGTAGGGTGACGGACTACTTTTGGGTCAGAACCCTGTATATTAATGCTAACGTTCCAATTATTCATTGGACCTTTGCAAACTGACCCAAGGGCTGTTATTTTTTCCTCCACATGTGTATAATTTGCATTGATTAGTTCATCTTCCATATACAGTGATACCTCTGCTTACGAACACTTTATATTACGAACTTTTCGCCTTATGAACATTAAATTTGCGAGCATATAATCTTGGCATACAAACTAGTTTCTGGCAAATGAACCAAACCACACAAGCTGGCGGCTGGCGGACTAGTTTTCCACACCCCCCTTTGAGTGCAGATGTGGTTTGCTATCGAGTGGAGTACACAAATGAAAATTATGGTCGAGCAGAAGATCATTGAAAACCACAAATGTGGTGCGCGATTGTGTGACTTATCGTCCCAGTACCAGTCTGCTAAATCGAGCATTGCTACGTGTGGCTAAGGGTGTTTCTGTGTTGTCGAAGCAACTGTCTCAGGCAATAGAAGAGGTTGAAAAACTGTTGGATTAACGAAAAGCAGCTCGCAGGGCTGCTTTCGAGAAAGCACAGCAACTTCGCTCGGATATCATCAAGAAGCAACTACATCAACGACCATCACAAAGGTAAATAAAACAACTCTATTATACAGTTTTTTAATTTACAATACGATAGCACCTTGATTATACATAAAATAAGGTATATTTTGTGTAGTTTTAAGGCTTATTTAGTAGAAAATTATGTTTTATGGGGACCTGGAACAGATTATCATTTTTAATGGTTTGTCGGACAAACTTTTTGCTTTACACACTCTTCCTGGAAACCAATCTAGTTCGTAAACTGAGGTATCAGTGTTCACCAATTTGGTTTTTTTTTTTATGAGTTTTTGTATATTACTTTGCCATAGACGTTATATATGACCGCAGGTAGTTTCTATAATACTCCAAATCAGGGGTGTCAGTCATTTTTTGCCGCGGGCCACATTATGGTTTCCTTTCGAGGGCCGTTATGAATTTGGGGAACCCATTAGAATGTTTAAATCCCTTCAAATATTACATATAGAGCACACAGCAAATTAATGAATAACTCGTTTTCAAATCTGAAGTCAAGAATAATGACTTTTATTGTGGTTGACATCCAAAAATATGAAATTTTGGCTCAAATTTTAGCAATCATCATGGAATTTAACAAGTTTGATTTGCATTCGCGGGCCGAAAAAAAAATGTGGCGGGCCGGATTTGGCCCGCGGGCCTTGACTTTGACACCTGTGCTCCAAATATTTCAGAGATTGTCTCGTGGGGTTTCATTCAAATCAACTCTGGGGTTATTTCAAGAATCGGTTAACTTGTGGCAGTGTTGCGGGATCTAACAATACAGAATCCATGTTTTAAAAAAGGCAGGACATTTGACAATTGTGTTGTGGGCTGGTCATCGTTGGTTAGCAGAGCTCCACCCATGTTTATATGCACGTATGAAAGAGGCTGAAGGATTTGGCGAAAAAAAAAACTGTAAAAAATGCATTCACGTGCTAAACATGCCGACCGCATAATGTAAGAACAGAAATCAGAATCAGAAAACCTTTAATCGTCCCACAATGGGGACATTTGCAGTTCACAGCAAAGGACAAAAAAAAAACATCAAACATTCCCCGAACGTTACATATTGGGGTACTTTTTGGATTTTGTGCCTCATGGCCAAAACACGCCTCATTACAAAGACATGTATTGACAATCTCGGCCACAGGAAAAAACGATTGGAACGACACACAACTAAAAAGCAAGGCTTTTATTTTGACATTGTTAATTATTTCTAATACTACTTCAAGTCACACTATGTCTAACTTAATCAATATATAACTACAGAGGGTGGCGTGGTAAGAAGTGGACATCAGGTAGGACACAAAGCTGATTGTGAACTCCGTTTTTGCTGTCCAGCTTTCACATCAGCTGGATGCTATTCAGCTGCACGTACCAGACATCCAGCCACTTGATACTTTCCAAGTCTTCAACTTGATACTTGTGATCCAGCTGCTGAATGTCGTTCAAGGTCAGGCGGAAACCGTCAGCATCACACAAGATGACAATCTGGTCGGAAACAAGACAAAATGTCAATACAGCACGCTTCAGTCAGGAATCGGTTTCGAACAGGAGCAACCAGATTGGTCGTCCGTCAGTCTTAAAGGACAACCGACGTCTCCGGACAAGTTGTGTCCATAATTTGTAAAATGGCTTCAAATGACTTCTACTGAGCGCATTTTACAAAGATTCCCCCACATATAGCTATATTTTACGTTTTAAGACACGCGCTGAATATTCCGGAAGTCTTGTTTTTGAGTTGGTGACGAGTCCGTACGTGACGTCACTGAAGGAACGCCCCTGACCGAAAAAAGGACACATTGTAGCAGTCCTTCCATCACGTCAATGTATTTTGCTGTACTTGTTTCTGCAATGCAAGACATCTTGGCGTGACGTCACGAACTGGGGGCGGGACTTTCTGAAAATTCCCAATTCGCAGCTCAATTTTTTGCAGATTTGACACTTGTCATTTTTATTGGTGTTTTGCATTTGACTAAAAATATACGCCTGCGTGTTTTGGGTATTTTAGATGCTATAAAACGTTTTTCTGCTCTCAGTTAGGAAACAAAAAAAAGTGATGTCGGTTGTGCTTTAAGGCAACCGAGGACAGTTAAAAATACTTAACATAAAGCTGCAGTTTTCAAAACTGGCAAGACATCCAACTTTTGCCCATTTCACTCTTTGCAAATATGGTACGATATACAGTGATGAGGAACAAGGTAATAAAATTAGAAAGAAAGAAGACTGCGTTCCTCATCAAGTGTTTACTGCTGAAAAAACCGGCCACTGCATTCCATCAAGCCATCAACGACCATCACAAAGGTAAATAAAATGGCATTATTTTACAGTACAGTTTCTCTTTAATTATAATATCATAGCACATTTATTCTACATAAAATAAGGTGTATTTTGTGTCATTTTAAGGCATTTAGTTGAAAATTAGAAAGTAGAAAATTATATTTTATGGGGACCTGGGAACACATTATTCCCGTTTTAATGGTTTCCTATGGGAAATTATTTTTTGGGATACACACTTTTCACCTTACACTGTCTGGGAACCAATTAAATTCGTAAGCCAAGGTATCACCATTGGATTTGATGGTAGTTTACTCGCCACAAAAAAAGCCTTCATATGGAAAACGCTCCCAAAATTTGATGTTGGGTGAAAGAGGCAGAATGTGGCGATACCTTGAAATCAAGTCCGGGTCCTAAGGGACGCTGATCGGCAAAGTCCGCCATCAGCTTTTCTCCCCACGAGTCGTTCAATTTGGAATTGAGCACGATAGTTTTATTTTCAAAGTCGACCGCCAGGCGCAACGCCGTCGCCACATCATCGCTCTCGCCATTGTCGCTCTCGTCCATCATCAAGTTGACGATGAGTCTGCCGCAGAAAGGCGCGTCAATGCGTTGCCATGGTTTTGTTGAAGGGACGGAGAAACAGCCCGTTACCTGAGTGCTTTCAGTTTGGCTCGTCCTCTGATGACAATGCGGCGGTTCACGCTAAGGCCGTAGTCAAGCACACCTTTGAATGCGCCTTTCTGTTCACACATTTGAGAAAAAGGACAGTACAACATCTGTTTTTTTTCATGGACGATGTGGACAAATACTTTTCAAGATGTCTTGAATGTGGTCAACTGAAGATGCATAGCAGATGATAGCTGATTTACCGGGTTAGCAAACATGTTGAGCAGGCACGAACAGGAGCTGTTATCCGGGGAACAGGAAGACTGACTGTGGTCATTCGAGCAGATCGGTGTCTCCCAATTGGTCGGCGGAGCGGCGGGCAATGTACAGGCGTTGGCAGTGGGTGGGGGAACAGTTGGGCAGGTAGGACAACGAGGACAAGTAGGAGCAGGTAACGGAGGACAGGTAACATTAGGACAGTTACAGTTGCAAATAGGAGGAGGAACAGGGGTCTCATCTGCAGGGATACAATCGGCGAGAAAAGAGCACATTAGACGACATGCAAATGGTGACTGTCTTGCTCGTGCCATTACTTTCAATGGCTCACTCACAAGCCGGAATAATAATAATAATAATAATAATAATAATAATGTATGTTGTATGTATGACGTATGTTGTATGTGTGATGTATGTTGTATGTATGATGATGATGCATGATGAATGTATGATGATGATGCATGATGAATGTATGATGATGAATGATGTTGTATGATGTATGATGATGAATGATGTTGTATGATGTATGATGAATGTATGTATGTATGTATGGTATGAATGTATGTATGTATGGTATGATATATGTATGTATGGTATGATATATGTATGTATGGTATGATATATGTATGTATGTATGATATATGTATGAATGTATGTATGTAAGGTATGAATGTATGTATGTAAGGTATGAATGGTATGTATGTATGAATGTATGTATGTATGGATGTATGTATGTATGAATGTATTGTATGAATGTATGTATGTATGTATGTATTGTATGAATGTATGGTATGAATGTATTGTATGAATGTATGTATGTATTGTATGAATGTATGTATGTATGATATATGTATGAATGTATGTATGAATGGTATGTATGTATGTATGTATGTATGTATGTATGTATGTATGTATGTATGTATGTATGTATGTATGTATGTATGTATGTATGTATGTATGTATGTATGTAATAATAGTAACAATAATAATAATAATAATTACACATTTAAATTACAAGCGCCTTTCAAAGCACCCAAGGACACTTTACAATTAAAAGAACAATAAACAAACGAGAAATAAAACAATACATAAAATGATCAATAATAAGAGTTGATTAAACTAAACTGTGAAGAACGGACTTACCTATGGGACGCTTGCAGATATAGTGCTGGCTATTTCTGCAAGCCAAATTGCTCCAGCCCTTTGCTTCGGACAGGAGGGAAGCACAAGTCCAATGAAAAGGGTCCTTTGGTTCACCAGAAATCCACTGCCTGAAACAGATAAAAGTTTCACAGAGATGTTCCAAAGAGCTGGAGCGGATAAGAGCTCAGCAGCAGGTCAGTCTTTGCATTTACGCACAAGCTAATCGGTGAAGAACCTACGCATGGGCCCTTTTTTTTTTGCAGTTCGGAGAGAAAAAGCACACAAAAAAGAAAAGCAATTACTTTCCCCGTGACAGCCAGCGAAGCAACAATATGGCGCCCTGATTAAAAAAAAAAACACAAAACAAAACACCTGACAGCCTTTTAGCTAATCACTGTCGATGGAGCGAAGTAGCAAGATCTCAAGTTGGCCACACTGTTTCTATACAGTGCTGACATGGAGGCTTTGTCAGCCATCGTTGGCGAATCCACATAAGACCTCATAAGACCAAAACCTGCAAAATGGCTGTTGCACAAAGTCATTCACAAATATCTCAAGTGACAACAGCAGTATTGGAATGAGTACTTACGATGTGTCCACACAGTATATAGTATGGTCTGTCCATAGCCACTGTCGCGGCTCCCAGCTACTGAAATACAGGCCTATCCAGGCACTGATCGCAGGTATTTGTGAAAGCACCCAAGACTGCAAGAAAGAGTCAGAGAGGGAGATTGTGACATGGGTGGGGGAGAGTGATAGAGAACAGACAGAATAGAAGTTATTGTAACTAACTATTGTAACTTTGCTTGCCATGACAACAAAAATATAATTTATTTGTTCTTGTTCTGTAAAAGTGTTTAACGTTTCTATGTGAACCTAGACAGAACAAGACAGAACGAGAGTAACTGCTAGAGAGAGAGAACTGAAAATGTCTATGTTCTATTGTTTTATGGACGTCGATGCTTGGAACGTCCAGGGGCGTGGTATTCAAATCAAGAAGGCTGTGTGTTACTAATGTATCACTTAAATTTGCATTTACTCTCAATAAATAGCGAGGGTAGAGGGCTGCAGGTCGGGTGTCAGTCATGCATGGTTGCGTCCCCTGCCGGTATTAAAAGACAACCTATCTGTGTTCGAGCCTTTCTTCAGTGTCCGAACAACTTTCTCTGATAGAGGGCGAGAAAAAAAAGACAGCCAGAGAAACAGAATTTGAAATGTCACCTGCTCATTTTTGTCCCAAATGCTCGCCAGGTGGCTTCCCCTGGAGAGACAGTCGTACTCAGCAAACCGCCATGGCAGTTTTTCCGTGGGGAAGTAGTAACAGTGCTCCCTGAAGCGCATCCAGTTTTGTGGGCACTCAGACAGCGCTGGAAGAACATGTGAAGAACCACACCAACACGTCTGACATCTTTCATTGCATGTGCATGAAAAATTCAAAGTCCAGCGGTCAAAAAAAAACATCCGATTGAGGATATACTTTTGCTCTTTTGCCGTGCAAATAGTAGCAGCATTGTCGTTGGCTACCAGCAGTTGAGACGAACTGGATTTGAGCCAAAATGGTCTTTGTAAAATCGGTTCACAATTTGTTTTATTTTTTTCCCCGTATAAAAGTTGTAGTACGGCGTACATTATTTAAAATGATTAAAAAAACGCAAACACAAGCCGAAATGCAGATACTAGTTTACCGCACATGCGCATATTATGCCTTTGTCAATCCGACCGTACGCAGTGATTCAAAAAACAACCTACAATTGAGGATTACTTTTGCTGGTTTGGCGCGACAATAGTAGCAGCATTCGGCGTCCTTGGCTGCCAGCAGTTGAGACGAACTGGATTTGAGTTAAATGGTCATTGTAAGATTTTTTTCCCTTATAAAAGTTACATTATTTGAAATACTAAAAAACGTATCAAATACGGGGAAAATGTAACGTTGACGGGTATGCAAATAACCCACGAGTGACCAAATCCCGGGCCGCGGGTGCCAGAAAGACGAAATAAATTCCATTACCTCCGCTTTATTCATTTCGGAAGCTAAGAGGTGTTTTATTTTGAAAGATTACAGGATTCTCTCTTACACCTGTCCACACTAGATCACCCTTGGTGCGCGTGAAGGCTGACTTCTCGGTCATGTGATACGTGGCCGCGAAAATGAAACTGGAGCGAGAAAAATGATTTTTCAAATTATGTGGAAATTTTCTTTGGCAACGTGATAATGCCCCTCCTGCCAGGGGAAATAATGGGAGCCGGCGCCTTTCAAGAAAAGGAAGGGAAGAGTCATTCCCATCAAGCCCATTCTGCATTATATGCGGCGGTGGTGATTCGGATTTTGAATCCACTTTTTTTGCGCCCATCTCTTCATGTTACCATAGCGACCAGATCGGACGTTCCTCGTGAAAGTGACAGCAAATTAAACCACAACCCAGCACACAGCCGTAGGTCGCTTTTAAGCGAATGACTTTTAAAAGCTTCCAAAATGAGTGCAAAAACACACGAGGCTACTGATGAAACCTTGACGATAAAATTTGAACGCCGAAAAAAGCGAGCACATCTTCACACGAATTTAGTGGAAAAGCGTCCTGAAGCCAAAAGTGAATTTTTACTCACCTGTACAAGTCCACCAAATGCACACGGAGAGGATAAGCGTCGCGATGAGTGGCATCTTCATGTTGAAGGTTGACTCAACTCTGGTTGAAAGTAGAATAAGGCGAGCAACGATTAAGGATGATGTGTCTGGTCCAAACTGTGTCTCAACTGCGCGTTTTATACCCACCCGCGCCCGTTCCCGCATAAACGTCGCAGAGGGCGGGTAAGAATTGTTCGGACCTTCTAACATTTGTCATGTTATGTGATGATACGCGGAAAAAAAGAAACCAAAGCAAAGACGTGCGAGTTCACGTCAAAACCTGCAATGATCGTCACCAACGCACACGCTCGCCATCTATACTTACGCAACCTCTGAAAATAACAATCGCAAAAATTATATAGAGATAACAATCCAATAATTTGTATTTCATGGACATTTTTGCATTCAAGAAGCAAAATTATGCTGTAGTGAGCCCCGATGAATAGGGGCACCTTTATGTCCATTAAACCTAATACACATACACATATACATATGTTGGTGCCATCGTTTTGACAGCTTCAAAGCCGCGATATTGTCTTTCAGAAGGTTGTTGAAAATTTGATCTAAAAGGAAAAATAGAGAAGGATCATGTCTGTATGGGCTGACTGATACTTATAGATTTCCAGTGATAATAATAATAATAATCGACATCATAAATTGATCGTTTCATCGCTGGGAGGGAGTAAATATTTAAAACAAAGGGGCCAGAGGGCCGAAGTACATTTCTCTACTATGTTCCATAAACCTTATCATTGTTTTTATTCATTCTTATTTCGATTCATGTTTTGGCATTGTACTCGTGGTATTTGGGGGCTTGTGATTTCAAGTTAAGTTTGTCAGTGTTGTGATGTGTCACCGATTGGACGCAAAACAGTTACAGCTTGAAAGCTTCACTCGTCTTTCTTAAATCAAGCTAAAGTAACAGAACCGAACAACAAAAGAGCAACATTTGTGGAAGTGTTGCTCAAGAAAAAAAAAAGTAGACCTCTCTTTATCCACCCCCCTCTATCATATGGTTAAAATCGTGAGACATTTTGTGTTCGGTGTTTTGATGATACATTCATTTTCAGAATCAGAAAACCTTTATTCGTCCCACAATGGGGACATTTGCAGTCCACAGCAGCAATTTGGAAGCAATTTGACACCATACCTTTTATTTTCCTTGTCTTTTATAATAATAATAATAATAATAATAATGATGATGATGATGATGATGATGATGATGATGATGATGATGATGATGATGATGATGATGATAATAATAATAATAATAATAATAATAATAATAATAATAATAATAATAATAATACGTGTCATTTCTAAGCGCCTTTCAAAACTCTCAAGGTGACTTTACAGTCACAGGGTAAGTTTTTTTTTCTGTGGGTGAACAGTGTTTACTCAACCCAGAATAACTCAAATAGATAGAAAGCAAGCTAGCTCGCTAATATATAGCTAGCTAGCTAGCTAATACCTAGTGTTCGGTTAAAATATTACAAGCTAATATTTGCATTAACCGTTAATTTTAAAATTGTAAATATGATGAACTGAATTAAATATTTGCCTTATTGCACAACATTATAACCCAACAATGTTCATGTTCGGTGTGGGAGAGATCACCAAAGAAGCCGGCAAGTTACTCACAAATGATTTACAGTAAAGTCTCGTTATATCGATATCGGATATATCGATAGTCCCGATTATATCGATACTATTTCTATGTACGCACGGAGAAAATTACATGCAAACATGGTCGGATATATCGATAGTCCCGGTTATATCGATATTTTTTCGGACTCCCTTGAATATCGATATAACGAGACTTTACTGTATTTCTAACAAGTTGATCTAATGCAGAATTCTGGGTCTCAGCTCTTTGACACAGAAAATATTCGTGTGCCCTCAAAGTCAGGAGTGAGACATGTGGGCAGAGAGAGACAGGAGCCCATTTTTAACCAGTACTACATGCGTATTCAAATTTGGCTCAAACAAAGAAATCAATAGTTGATTGCATTGGATTGGATTTGCCTTTATTAGTCTCGAAATGAAAGGAATGAAAGTAGAAAAACAAAATACATGAGAAGTGAAAGGCAGCCACTCCCGTGGCGCCGTCTTGAAGTCAAAAGAACAAAAAAAAAAACTAAGTAACAAATTACTGTATATGACAACACAAAGACACTGAGAGACATTCATTCTTAAGCACTTTCTGTACCCTCTTTGTTACAAGAAGCAGTTCTCGATGAAAGAGGGGAGGTTCAAAGCATCTTTTCACCAGTGGATTAGGGACATCATGGTGGAATGTGCATGACGACTACAAGCTAAATGTTGAAAGCAAACGCGCAGATTGTATCCATGTCCGTAGCGTGCGTCCCCAGCAAACAATGTTGTTTTTTGTTGTAGCATTCACCTCCCCTATACAGCCTTGGCTATGTCGTATTCCTTCGCTTCCCCTGTGTGATAAGAACCAGCTGACCTTGAACCTCCAGCAAAAACATACCTCGCAATGAACATTCGATGTCTGTTCGCTCATTCATTCATTGAAAACAAAACACTATTTCTACTGAACAAATCATCCTACAATGTTTAAAATGGTGACTCGCCCATTTAAAAGGGAAGCAGATACCTATTCTTCTCATGAAGTGAAATCTGCATATTGGAAACTCTAAAAAGGGGTTGTTGTCAGAAGGTGAGGTTCACTCTAGTCTAAGATAAGCAGAACATTGAAAACGTTTAAATAAGAAGTTACAAGTGAAATAAGAAAGAGAAAATAAGGCGGTAATAGGTGCGGACTGAGGACTGTTTCGCGACCAGTTGAAATCCTCTTAAGGTCCAAGGCCTAGGGGCATTAGAGTCCCCCCAATAATAACCAATTGGATACTGGAGTCTAAAAGCCGCCATTTGAGACAGCGAGTAGCTGTCTAGAGATAGAGTAAAATAAAAAGTATTGTTATTGTTAATTGTGGGGTATTCACAACGCTTGTGGTTCTTGCATATGAGTGTAACGATCAGTAAAGATCAGGAGGATACTCCCTGAGTCTTCGGTCGGGTCCAGAAACAAGTTTTGGATCTAGAAGCTTGCTGAACATGATCTACTGAATCATTTTGAGTTACACGCAGAACTGTTGCGAATACTCAGTGACTAACCTGTGGCTAGGATCGGACGGTTCTGGGTCCGACTCATAAAACCTGACAGGAAAACTACGAACTCACTACGCTTACTGGCCTCTTGCGGGGGAGTTGTTGACCTGGAAAGGGCGCCAAGACGCTCAGTCAGTGTATTAAAATTGTTTTGTAAAATTAAGAACGAACAGTAAGACTGGTCAGAATGGTTGACCCAGCACAGGAAAGATGGGAAACAATGTGGAACCTAATGAAAGACAATGTGTATACAGGGACGCAAAAGGGAAAAAGAAAATACAGTGAGACCTCAACTTACAAACACCTTATCTTACAAACTTTTCGTCTTACAAACGTCAAATTTCTGAAAATTAAACCTTATTATAAGCACTTTTTTCAAAATACACACCCACCACGGCTGGCGGAGTGATCTTCGGCGGAAGCACACGACCGAAAGCACCAACAGTCGTTGTACTAAGTTCATCCTGTCTACTTGATAACTAATGTTAAGCAGATTCCTTACTTACAGACAGTGTAGTGTAGTCGCCGAAACATGTCAGGTATTTGAACACCTACAATACACTGTCTGTAAGTAAGGAATCTGCTTAACATTAGCACCAACAGTCCTTATGGAAGGTGACTCTCCTTCCATAAGCCATCAACGACCATCAAAAAGGTAAATAAAACTTTACTTTACAGCACAGTTTATTTCTTTAATTACAGTCCTCATGTAATGTGCCTCTCTTTCCAAACAGCAATTCCCTTTGACCTCCAACACCATTCCATCAAGCCATCAATGACCATCACAAATGTAAATAAAGTGACTTTATGATACAATGCAGTGTATTTCTTTCATTACAATACAATAGCACATTTATTATACATAGAATAAGGTATGTTGGGTGTAGTTTTAAGGCTTATTTAGTTGAAAAGTACATTTTATGGAAACTCGGGAACGGATTATTCCCATTTTAATGGTTTCCTATGGGAATTTTTTTTTTGAGATACACACTTTTCGCCTTACACACTCTGTCTGGGAACCAATTAAGTTCGTAAATTGAGGTCTCACTGTAGTGGCAAAAGTAACCAAATTAAAAAGGAAGCAAAAGAGAGGCCCATGTGCTGCCAAGGAGGGTCTAAATTGTTTAGAAAATTCTTTCAAGAATGGGAAAAAGAATTGATTAAAGAAAGGAAAGAACAACAACAGATCGAGATTACAGGCAACTTGTTAAGAAAGAAGCAGGAAAAATGCGGCCGAAAACGCGCCATCTTACGTAATTGCGGCATGGCAGCAGCGCAAGCTGCTCACGCCCCTCAAACAAGGCCCGCTGAAAAAGAAAAACCCGAACCAATGTGCCCGTCCGCGGAAATAACGATGGAGGGAAAAGGTATTGTACAAATTGCGGACCTCGTAGAAGGTGACATACCATTCACCATAACTCAGGAAAAGGAGAGAAAACACACGGATAGTTCAAAATTATACCCACTAAAGGCAGTGCAGCTTGCAGACCAAAAGCTCACCCGCAAGGAGGAAGTGGCGAACCTCCAATAAGAATAAAGGGGAAAGTGAAAATGTCAGTAAGGATGCAAGGAGAGACGGAAGAAGGAGAAAGTGTAGAAGACAGCACAGAGGAAGAAAATGAAGAAGAAAACTACCAGGTACACAACAGCAGGCAGAGTCGTAGGGAAAAACAACAGGAAAATGGCAGAAACCGGCGCGAGAGCCAGGAAGAGAAAGAGAAGCTCCGAAGAGCGCAAGTAGAAAAAGAAATGAGACAGACAGAAAGAGAAAAAGAGAAGCTCAGAAGAACGAAAATCGAACGGGAAATGAGACAGATGAATAGAGCACAAGAAGAGAAGGAGACCAAACATTATGACCTACGATCTAGGGTCCGGGCCCCATCTGATTCAGATGATCACGATTGTGATCAAACATTGATGAAAACAACAGATGAGATGATGCCTTTAATGCAGGCTTCTAGGGGAGGGCCTCAACATTAGTCCCCTGGATGGAACTTTGCCGACAAAACAATGCTGTGTAGTAAATTACCACCTATCACCGAGGGAGCAGCATTAGGGTTAATGGCATTAGAGGAACACACACAGGGTACAGAGTTGTGTTTAGGTGACCTTCGCGCTATGATAACTCCAGGTGTGGGAGGAGGCGTACTTCGGGACATGGAACTCCTGTCAGGAACAGTAGCTGCTCCCGATAGTGCACCACTGCACACTGTAATAACCCCGCTGGCAGCAGCCCTAAGGGCAAAATGGCCAACCTCGGCAACATCTCTCTCCGGAGACGCTACTCGCCTCCCGGGAGAAAAACCGAAAGCATATATTGATCGTTGTCGGAAAGAATGGCGTGGCAAGGCAGGCGATGATCCCGCGCGGTCCCCATTTGGCTTCATGATGTTTAAAAAATACAGTAAAGTCTCGTTGTATCGATATCGGTTATATCGATAGTACCGCTTATTACGATACTATTTCTATGAACGCAAGGAGAAAATTACATGCGCGCAGAGTCGGATATATCGATAGTCCTGGTTATATCGATACTTTTTCGGACTCCCGAGAATATCGATATAACGAGACTTTATCGATGAGAAGGTTTCTTCAGCCGTCATCTGTACAAAAGTGAAGGTTTCGGACGTTTCGCCTCCTATCCAAGAGGCTTCGTCAGCGAACAGATGACGGCTGAAGAAACCTTCTCATCGATGGACCACTCCTGTACGACTGAGAGCTTACACAGACGTAACGAGACTTTACTGTATGTGATGGGAGGTTTCTCTCCTGAGGTAAGAGAAAAAAATTAACGATGACCCTGACTGTGCGACAGAGGAATTTAACCAGTGGAGCAGACTAGCAGTGCATCATGCTCAACGGCAGGATGAGAGGGAGGAAAAACAAAAGTTAGAACAGTCGAATTTGACCAACCAGCTGTTAAAACTGCAGCTCGCAGATGCGAGAGACAAAGTTAATGCTAAAAAGAAAAACGCAGAAGTGCAGGACCCGACTGTCATGGCCCCAGCGGCTCCACCCCAGCATCAGTATACAGGGCAGGGACCGCCATGGTACCCTCCACCTCCTCCGTGGGTCCAAAGAACCGGGGGCTATAGGGGAAATTATAGAGGAAGACCATACTTTCGAGAAGGCAGAGGCAGGGGACGTGGGTTCTCGATGGGAGGACCTAGTCAGTCGGGATGTTACTTGTGTGGAGCACTGGACCACTGGGCCCGCAACTGTCTAGTATCTGGAGGACCTCCGCCACAGGCACCGCCCCAACAGCAGCCTCAAGTGCCAAATACTCAGTTGGTACCCCACCCTCCAATGAACCAGGGGTGGTACTAGGGGTGCCCGGGGGAGCGAGGGGATGTGCTGGCAAATCCCCTGATCACGGGAGTAGTAGAGAAACAACAAGTTCAGTTTCTAGTGGACACAGGAGCCAAGCACTCAACTCTGACTCATCCACTCTCACCGCTCCTGCTCTCTGATCAAATCGCAAACCTCGTGGGATTTGATGGACGGCCAGCACCCAAGCCTTTCACGAGACCCCTTTTCAGCCAAGTCCAGAACATGACTTTCTCTCATTCCTATATACAGTGAGACCTCAACTCACAAACACCTTAACTTACAAACTTTTTGTCTTACAAACGTCAAATTTATGAAAATTAAACCTTATAATAAGCACTATTTTCATAATACAGTGACACCTCAACTTACAAACACCTCAACTTACAAACTTTTCGTCTTACACACTTCAAATTTCTGAAAATTAAACCTTATAATAAGCACTATTTTCATAATACACACCCACCACGGCTGGCGGAGTGATCTTCGGCGGAAGCATACGACCGAACAGCACCAGAGGTTAAGTTACCAACAGTCCTTATGGAAGGTGACTGTCCTTCCATAAGCCATCAACGACCATCAAAAAGGTAAATAAAACTTTATTTTACGGCACAGTTTATTTCTTTAATTACAGTCCTCATGCAGTTCCCTTTGACCTTCGACCTCCAACGCCATTCCATCAAGCCATAAATGACCATCACAAATGTAAATAAAGTGACTTTATGTTACAATGCAGTGCGTTTCTTTCATTACAATACAATAGCACATTTATTATACATAGAATAAGGTATGTTGTGTGTAGTTTTAAGGCTTATTTAGTTGAAAAGTATATTTTATGGAAACCCAGGAACGGATTATTCCCATTTTAGTGGTTTCCTATGGGATTTTCTTTTTTTCGCCTTACACACTCTGTCTGGGAACCAATTAAGTTCCTAAGTTGAGGTCTCACTGTACAGTGATACCTTGGCTAACAAACGTAATTGGTTCCCAGACAGTGTGTAACGCAAAAAGTGTCTATCCCAAAAATTAATTTCCCATAGAAAACCATTAAAATGAGAATAATCAATTCCCAGGTCCCCATAAAACATAATTTTGTACTTGTATGTATGTATGTATGTATGTATGTATGTATGTATGTATGTATGTATGTATGTATGTATGTATGTATGTATGTTGTGTGTAGTTTTAAGGCTTATTTAATTGAAAAGTATATTTTATGGAAACCCGGGAACGGATTATTCCCATTTTAATGGTTTCCTATGGATTTTTTTTTTTGAGATACACACTTTTCACCTTACACACTCTGTCTGGGAACCAATTAAGTTCGTAAATTGAGGTCTCACTGTATACGCTCCAGCTTGCCCGTTACCACTGCTCGGCAGAGACGTCCTGGTCAAACTACAAGCCACCATTTTGTGCGGCCCACAGGGGGTCACAGTGACTTTTCAAAACGGACACACCCAGAAACGTTCCATTCTGACGGACAAAGACGACGTCGGCCCAGATGGCATGTGGCTGTTGAACTCTGATCCTTCCACTGACGTGGCACATGCTGCCATCTACTGGGCCAAACTACATGATGCCCAACCAGTGGCGATGCTGTACAAACAATGGCGTCCTTGGCTGAAAAGTCTCCACCCTTATGAGAGTCCCATCGATCCCCTGCACTGTACTCTTTTGTATGACAGAAATCAGCAGCATGATGAATATGAACAAGCATTCGGGGAGGTGAAGGGTCATCAGTGGAACCTGATAACTGATTATTTGTACATAGCACCTGAAGGTGTAGTGGCCTCCGTCAAATTAACAGCTGAACAAATTGCGTGGTTTGAAATGGGACGTGAATCCGCTCCACATATTTCTCTTGCTATTGGTCAAAATCATCAGGCTAAAGAATTAGGACCTCTCACTAAAAAAGGACAGGAACAAACCGATTGGACACCAACCCAAATTCCTAATCTAGAGAAATCACCAGCAACGGGGATGTACAGAATTAAAACAGACGCATATAATGCATCCATTTTGGAAAAGGTATTTGTCACTCGGACTCATGGCCGCGAAAGCATCTTGCTGTTGAAGAAGAAATGCCTTTAGTGCACTTAAAGGACAACCGACACCATTTTTTTCTTTCCTAACTGACATCAGAAAAATGTTTTATAGCATCTAAAATAGCCAAAACGCGCAGACTGATATTTTTAATCAGATGCAAAACACCAATAAAAATGACTTAAAGTGTCCCAAAACTGCCACAAAATGAGCTTGGAAATGGCGAGATTGAGAAAGTCCCGCCCTCTTGTTCGTGACGTCATGCCAGGATACTCCTCCACAAACTGCCTTGCTCCAGAATTAAAACAATGGCTTCAGAGAGGCAGAAGATGCTTTCTTGTTGCTCATCCAGTTATGAATATGACTCAAATAGTTCTGAAGAGGAAAGCATAAATGTTTGCAATCGATTAAAGAAGTCCTTCCGGATCAATTCGAGCCATCTGGAGTCCAATGTAGCGTCCCAGAAAATGCACAAGATGGCGCCCAAGCTCTGTTGGAAATGGGCTGATTTGTCTGCTGGGAATTTGTGTCCACTTCTTTATGGTGTTACCGCAATTGGTAGTCTTGGTGCGACACCCAATGATTCACCATTGCGTTATTTATGTAGTTTTCCTTCGAATTTCGCAATCAACACTGTTTTTTCAGATGAAAAAAAGGGGCCAAAATGCATTGTGTGTCGCTTTGTCGGTCAGGGGCGTTCCCTCTGTGACGTCACTTCAGGAATCGTCATCAACTCGAAAACAAGACTTCCTGAATATTCAGCGCGGGTCTTAAAAGGTAAAATATAGCTATATGCGATGCAATCTTTGTAAAATGAGCTCAGTAGAAGTCATTTGAAGTGATTTTACAAATTATGGACGCAACTTGTCCGGAGGTGTTGCTTGTCCTTTAAAGTTGACATTAAAACTTGAGCGTTGGCATCTGTGGTTTGTAGTCAGTCAGGAGTGACACCATCAAACCCTACGAAGAGAGAGATGGTAAAGTCAGGGATCATTTCATTGCCACACGGCTGTTATTGTTGATTTTACTGGCCAAAAATAGTATTATGGGTCAAACATTCAAAAATCCATCAGGAGACTTTCCCACCATTATTGTCCACTTGCGATTCTCTGCCTCACGGAAAACGAGTGACCGAGATGAGTAGAAAACTTCATCGTCCACCTCCTCCTTTTTGCGAGGAAGACAGTGCAAGAAAGTCCAATTGGGCTGGGCTATCCTTCCTGTCTGTGGGTGACACACGGTGTGCGCAAATTGACAAAACAACAGTAAATGGCTTCTTTTGTTTTAAAGGACAACGACACCATTTTTTGGTTTCCTAACTGACATCAGAAAAACGTTTTTATAGCATCTAAAATAGCCTAAACTGTCACGGTTTGCAAGGTGGTGATGGCAGATGTGGATCCCAAAACGTAGGCAGGAGGGAGCAGGAGGTTGTGTTTGAGAAATTGTCTTAAAATATATATAGGGCCTAAAGTACCAGTAAGACTTTAGTTTGCTGACGAAGTTTCTTGGATACGAAGCGAAACGTCCGACACCTTGAAAGAAGTACAGATGACAGCTGAAGAAACCTTTTCATCGATGGACCACTCCTGTACGACTGAGAGCTTACACAGATGTATCAAAGTCATTCAAAGAGAAAGAATACAAAGTATCAAATAAAGACCAAGAGTAAACAAACACATGCACAGCATACAATGCATACACAGTGCATACAATTGCATACATCATACAACAACAATGACCCGACACCAGATGGTCGTGCCGGGAGTCCTATTGAGTGTCACTGATTGTAACGACCAGTACCTGCGAGGCAGCAGGCATCGCTGACAATGCTAACCGGTGGTCGCCAATCCGAACGTGGCAGTCCGCCAAGGCTCGGGACGACCAGCACCTGTGCAGGTGCAGGCGGGGCACACAGCGCCACCCATTGGTCGCCAACCAGATCATGACAAAAACACGCAGGCTGATATTTTAAGTCAAATGCAAAACACCAATAAAAATGAGTTAAAGTGTCCTAAAATTACTTCAAAATGACCTCGGAGATGGCGAGTGTCAGAAGGTCCCGCCCCCTTGTTCGTGATGTCACACCAGGATGTCTTGCCTTGCTCTAGAATCAAAATATTGGCTTCATATTCGGAGAAGATGCTTTCTTATGACTCATCCAGTTATGAATATTATTCAAATAGTTCTGAAGAGGAAAGCATAAATGTTAAAGAAGTACTTGCGTACCATTTCGAGCCTTCAGTACTCCAATGTAGCATCCCGGAAAATGCACAAGATGGCGCCCAAGCTCCGTTGGAAATGGGCTGATTTGTCTGCTGGGAATTTGTGTCAACTAGTATCAAATAGTCGTCTTGGTGCAACACACGATTCCCCATCGCGTTATTTATGTGTTTTACTTCTAATTTCGCCATCAACATGGATCAACACAAAGTTTTCAGACCAAACAAAGTACCCAAAATGCATTGTGTGTCGCTTCCTCGGTCAGGGGCGTTCCTTCAGTGACGTCACGAACTTGAAAACAAGACTTCCTGAATATTCAGCGCAAGTCTTAAAACGTATAATATAGCTAAATGCCGTGGAATCTTTGTAAAATACCCCCAGTAGAAGTCACTTGAAGTGATTTTACACATTATGGACACAACTTGTCCGGGGCATCGGTTGTCCTTTAAGAAAGGGGGATGATAGCAGCCTCATTTACCTGCATAGTAATCTGGTAACCGTGGAAGTCTCGGAGTCTGTTTTTCTTCTCCTTCTCCTGGCCCATGCTCACCCAGGTGTCGGTGACCAAAACGTTGCTGTGGAGAGCCGCCTCCGTGGGCTCGCTCGTCAGCATGAGCCGAGTACGGTGCTGGAATAGAATGAAATGTTACAAATGAATCGAAAAGGGAAAATAAATCAATAACATCAAAGTCGTTAAGTTGAAAAGGGCCTACACCTTTTTCGAGAGTCTCTGAGCTTCTTCAATTATGCTTTGATGCGGCCCATAACCCTGAGGGGGAAAAAAAAGAAAACAGTTGAGTTTGGCAACGTGACATGTGTCCCTGATTGGAACCCCAAGTCATTTACAGAACGTTCCAAAGCTTTAGTCGTCTTTATTCCACAAAGCTCAAGTAACTTGACGTGCACAGTGGCAAAAACCGAAGAACAAAAAGTGCGCAGGAAAAGTATGTAACTAAACCAAAAGACATGAGCGGAACAAACGGTAATCACGAGGTAACAAAAGAACCGAACAAGGAACAAATACCATAAAAAGTGCTGCTTTAAAAGTGCAAATAAATATTGTGCAACATGCCAGAGAATATGACCAGGAAAGGCGCTTAGAAATTAAATGTATTATTATTATTATAAAACAAAACTAAAGTAGTACTTTACCAAAAACAAGGGGAGCTTAAAGGACAACCGATGTCACTTTTTTGTTTTTTAACTGACATCAGAAAAACGTTTTATAGCATCTAAAATACCCAAAACACGCAGTATATTTTTAATCAAATTAAAAACACCAATAAAAATGACTTAAAGAACAGGTGTCAAAGTCAAGGCCCGGGGGCCAAATCCGGCCCGCCACATCATTCTTTTCGGCCCGCGAAAGCAAATCAAACTTGTGAAATTCCATGATGTTTGCTAAAATCCTAACCAAAATGTCATATTTTTGAATATAAACCACACTAACAGTCATTATTCTTGACTTCAGATTTAAAAACTAGTTATTCATTAACTTGTTGTGCGCTCTCTCGGGGATTAAACATTGTAATGGCTTCATAATGGCCCTCGAGAGGAAACCATAAATACAATGTGGCCCGCGGCAAAAAAATGACTTTGACACCCCTGACTTAAAGTGTCCAAAATCTGCAAAAAAATTGAGCTGCGAATTGGGCATTTTCAGAAAGTCCCGCCCCCAGTTCATGACGTCACGCCAAGATGTCTGCCTTGCTGGAGAATCAAAACAATGTCTTCAGATTCGAAGAATATGCTTTCTTATTACACATCCAGTTATGAATATGATTCAAATAGTTCTGAAGAGGAAACCATACATGTTTGCAATCGATTAAAGAATTTATTCCGTGTCATTTTGATGCAAACGGGCATGGGGGGGGATGTCTCACCCAAAAAGAGGCAATAAAATGGCCACCAAGCTGTGATGAATGAAGCAGCCCGTTTCCACATGCTGATATATTCGTTTCATGGAGTTTGGACTCCCTCTGCTGGCGGCTTTTGTATGTAACAGTACAGCAAAATACATTGACGTGATGGAAAGACGCTACAATGCGTCTTTTTTTACGGTGAGGAGGCGGTCCTTTTCTGACGTCACGTGAGTATTCGTCACCAACTCATAAACAAGACTTCCTGAATGTTCAGAGAGAGTCTTAAAACGTAAAATATAGCTATATGCGGTTGAATCTTATTAAAATACACTCAGTAGAAGTCATTTGAAGCCATTTTACAAATTATGGACACAACTTGTCCGGAGACGTCGGTTGTCCTTTAATTGATCCAAAATGAAACAAGTCAGAGTGTGCGCTGGAAAACAGGAATGATCCATCATGGTGAGGCCAAAAGGTCAAATTAATTAACCTTTTCATGCACAAATAATGCATAAACAAACAACTAGGTTTATTCATCTAGTTATTTATTGATTTATTAATTTGTTTTGATTTACCATTTTATTTATATATACAGTATTTCTATTCATTCATCTATTCATTTATTTATTTATTTATTTATTTATCCACTTATTACATTTTTTTCGTGTATTTTTTTATTTGTAATTTATTTATTTGTGTAGCGATTTATTTGTTTATTTTTAGGCAGTTCTTTGGGCATGAAAAAGAGATCATGGCAGCACACCGAAGAGTCCATTAATGTGACATAAAGATGAATTCATAGAAGAGAAAATGACATTTCAAAAGCTGTCCACTCTAGTAACCGCTGTCCTTGAAAGGCCCCACAAAACACGTTTTTGGATAGAATGTTTGCAGTATGCATGCGTACCCATGATTTTCTCATTAGGACTAGGCAATCGTGTGTGTGTTTGTATGACTAGTCTTGTGAGGACCACTAACATTTTATACCATACGTAGTGAGGACATTTTTGACAAGTGAGGACCTTTTGGACGGTCCTCACGAGTTTTTTATTCTAAAGGGTTCTCGACTAGACGGTCTACACATGCATCTGTTAAAGTTTCAGAGAGGTCCTCACAAATTCACCCAAAATGATTTTTTGGTGGGTATTTTCATTTCACTCGGATACACACACTTTTTACTCACTGTGCGTGTTTATGTGTGTGTGTGCGTGGTTAATGAGAGGAAAAAGTTCATACCAGAAAAAGTAAAATGATATTTTAACCAAATTCACAACAGGGGTGAGGACTTTGAATGTACCCAATCAGAAACCTCACTCCTGCTGTTGTTTCAGGTTCAAGTCCACTTTTTATTTCTTTGTGTTTAAAGAAGTTGAAGTGGGAAATGGGGTGACATTTAGTGTACAAATGTAACACTAGTTCTTTTCTAAACTTATCAGCAACGGTGGTCCTCACTTCTTATCTGGACTTATCCGGACCTCACAAAACCATTGAAATAGGAATGTGTGTGTGTGTGTGTGTGTGTGTGTGTGTGTGTGTGTGTGTGTGTGTGTGTGTGTGTGTGTGTGTGTGTGTATTTGGGCAACCAAAAACAACAATGGTTTTAATTGACATTGAAATCCCAATTATTCACCACAGCCGCTTGTGTTCAGCCATATAGGCTTCGGTGTATAAATGGTGCACTGTGCAAACATGCTCGACAATATTACCCACAGTACCTTGGGGGTGGCAACCTTCAAGTGTATTCCCAATTTTGGCGCAGCCATCATAAAAGAGTGCAGGACGTTGTTCCCGTCTCCAATCCAGCTCACTGTTAATCCAGCGAGGGATCCATAATGCTCCTGCGGGTGGACATTGATGTTCACCAGATGTTGACCAGATGAATGTTATTCTTAAAGGACAACCGACGTCACTTTTTTGTTTCCTAACTGACATCAGAAAAACGTTTTATAGCATCTAAAATACCGAAAACACGCAGGATGATATGTTTAGTCAAATGCAAAACGGCAATAAAAATGACTTAAAGTGTCTAAAAAGTACTTCAATTTGAAACCGGAAGTGGCCAGTGTCAGAAGGTCCCGCCCCCATGTTCGTGACATCATGGCAAGACGTCTTGCCTTCCTCGAGAATCAAAACAATGGCTTCAGATTCGGAAAAGATGCTTTCTTGT